>NC_030857.1:2682023-2742653 GCF_000208745.1 Theobroma cacao | reverse complement strand
TGAGGACATTTCTTGCTGACCGTTGAGCTTGGATGGCTCTGAAACTTTTTGTGAAGGTAAGTTCCCGATATTGTAACTCTTTGGCACATGTGGTTGATGTTGATACTAATTATGAGATTCATTAACAAGTCTAAACCCTTTTGAGTGGACCGTTGTGTTGTTGGTTGTATAATGGTGATGTTATTGTAGCTACTTTATTGGTTTTATGTATGTTGTAAGTTATAGTGTAATAGGATGAATATTCATCCAAACTATTTAAGGTTAGTGTATTTTTGTAAACTAGACCTTATCTTTTGATTATATGTAATAATATTTTCATTTAAAGGGCATTTATAGTATTACAAGGTTCTTTTATTATTTATTACTTTCCATGCTAATATGTACTAGTTATGCTTGTAAATTGTCATTTTCTTCCAAGAGATGGAATACTTATCTAAATTGAAAGACACGTTATTTCTCTCTTTGCCATTTATGTTTCCTCAGCACCACATGTTTGGTTCAAAGAAATGATTTTTTTTCTTTTTCTTTTAAAAGGTAATATAAATTTTTATTTAATATATCAAAAGACATAATTTACATTTTTTGTTAGGAAAAAATTGAAGGCCATCTTTCTATTTTCAAATATATGATTTTCTATTTAATATATCTGAAAACATGATTTTCTATTTCTACTTGTTTTTTTATTTTTTTTCTAAATATTTTTTTTCAATATTTTTCTAAACACAAGTGTAAATGATTCATAATATGTGAAGAATTGACTAAAAAAAAACATCTATACACATAATTTAATTGATTATGATGGATAAAATATAATATAATAAAATTATATTTTTAAATAATTATCTATTTTATAAAAATATGTGACTGAATTATAATTATTTTTAATAATTAAGAAAAAATATAATTATGATAGATAATTATCTTTTGAGATAAATGTGTATTTAAAAGATAATAAAGATAATTTTATTTTTTTATGAAAATAATTATTAATATGATCAAGGGTATTTTTGTTTTTTTACCACCTATTTCTTTCTTATTCTAATCATATTTTTACCAATCAAATACTTTAATAAGTCATAATAATAATTTTTACTCTATTTCATTCATAATATCAAATAAAATAATAATTATTTTATTCTATTTTTATATAATAGTAATTTTATTTCATTTCTATCTATTTCACGAACCAAATGTACGGTAAGAATTCGATCAGAAACGTAACTAGAAAAAGTTGCCCAATTCAGAAAGAAATGAAGGAAATCAGTTGCCATGGATGCTCTCTTGTTTGAGAACCGAGAAAAACGTCAAGCAAGATGTGCGCTTGAGTCGTTCGTGTTTTGGCTAGTGGCCCACACGATGAACACATTTCGGATTTGGCGGGACGATTGAAACTGTTAAAAGTCTTGTTTACAAGTCGCCGACCAACTTTAAGCCGTTAGGTTCGTTCCTAACCAGTTCTCAAGAGTCAAGGCCTCACCTTGGAAGAAACTGAACAGCTGGCATGCATTTGGAAATGTTATAGCAAATGCTGTAAACGTCAAAAGGGACTTGTTTCATCTTTTGGGAAGGATACTCGGAATATCTCTCGTTGAAAAACTTACCCCAATTTTCAATCCTTTTGTTTTCAAGATTCAATGGAAATGGACCCCCTCCCACCCCAATCCTGCACCCTTTCTACAGTCCAGAGAATAGCGAAGAACCCACGTCATTTCTCCATCGTTTATTTGTTTATAGTCATCCTCGAGACTGTCTTTAGCGGCTGTCAACGTCACGTCATCCATGAGAGGAAGGAAGCAAAATCTAACCTGCTCAGAGCAGAAGGTGTCCCCCTTTTCCCCCCTCCCCTATTTTCTCCATTGTAACCCTAAACGTTTTTTTATTTGTAATTCCAGGCCGGCGGCACAAATTGGATATCCTATATCTTGACCGAGCAAAACAAATTTCGGAGTCATCAAGCAAGGTTTGACTGTCATAATTTCACTTTTTATGATAATATGAAGCCCGGTTCGTATATGATTTAAGAGGTTTATACTTTACGAAGTCTTCGGCCCTGCCATTGGGTGCAGCGAAAGTTATACAATTAAGAACTGGGGTCGGGTGATTTATTTTATTCATATATGAGATACCCCAATCCTCTGTTTTTGCATTCCAAGTTTTAGTGTATTTGTCAACTACGAAGGTAGCCATGTCAATTGTCGTAGAAATTCTATGGCATAGATTGCCGTGAATTTCGCTCCGCATGCTAGTATTTCCTTTTTTTCAACCCATATGTTTGATGATATTACACATGTGATTTTAATTGCATTTTGAAACCCTTTTCTATAACACTAGTAAATTTCCGAACACTTGTAGGGTGTCGTTTTGCTCCAAGGTGGCACTCATGTTTTGCAGATGACCTTGATGGTCTTTTATGATGATGGCACTAAGAGATCCATTTTGTGTATACAGAATGTTCTGGAAAGCTTTTGTTCTATTTCTAGTTTGCATCTTAATCAGGCTAAAAAGTGAGCTAGTTTGTGCTGGTTTGTCCCATGATGATGTTGTTGTTGAAATTATAATGGATATTTGCTTTTCTGTTGGTCAGCTTCCTGTTGGGTATTCGGGAGTACCTCATAATTTCCTGCAAGCTGAATGATAAAAATTGTTTTCCTTTTGTTTCAGAATATTTCTAGTAGAATCAATGGATAGGATTCTAGAAATCCATTTTATGCTGGCTGTTTGCAACTTATTGAATCTGTTTAGTTTAGCATCCTCAACTTTTGGTGTGATATATTTCTATTGCCTAAGTGGGTTATTCACAAGTTTAATCAACCATGCTCTGGTTTCTCATCAAAAGGTAAGGAGAGCAACGGAAAGGATGCCAAAGTTAGTTGGCATTATCTCTGGTCATCCTAAGGCTGAAGGTGGCTTAGGCTTACAGGATATGGCCATTTGGAATAGGGCCTGTGTAGTCAAACAACTTCGGACTGTTTATTTTAAACCTGCAATTATTTGGGTTGCCTGAGTTCATGAATATTTGATTAGAGGCAGGAACTTTTGTCATATACCTGTCCCTCAAAAATTGTAGTTGGTGTTGGAGAAACATTTTAAGACTAAGGGACTCTGCCTTAGCACTTAATAAGCATGAAATTAGAGATAGGAGGAATACTTTCCTCTGGCTTGACTACCGTCACCCTCATGGACCGCTCTTGAACCGTTTTTCTAGTAGTATTATAATGGCATCTGGACTTCATAAAAAAGTCAAGGATTGGCCCAAGACTAGACCAAGGGCCATTTTGGATATTATTGCAGCTGTTGATGGTATTGTTAGTCCTAATCCCTGTAGGCAGATACTATTCTTTGGCTCTAGTAAATGTAAGGTCGCTGATACATGGAAGTTGCTTAGGCACAAACAATCTACGGTTGAATGGGCATAAGTTACTTAGGTTTCGACTACATATTTCCAGGCATACTATCATTGCTTGGCTATGTGTACTGGACAAGCTCCCCACTTTGGTAAGATTGAACCGTTAGGAATTCCTTTGCAAAATATAAACTGTTTTTTTTCTGTGGAAAGCGATGAAGATTGTAGGAATTATATCATCTTTACTTGTCCTTTTACTCAAGCAAATATGGAGTGCTATTTTGCAGAAATCTTGGGTTAAAAGTGTGCTGGCGATGTGCTTTATAATTATGCTGTTTGCAGGGAACGCAATAGCAGAAAATATGGAGGATGGTACTAAGATTCTGCTTCAGCAAATTCTTCTTTATGTCTTCAGTGGGGCATTATTTTGATTTCCTTTATGTAATGATTATGCTACATTTTCTTTTATCTTATAGTTCTAATTTTTAAACAACAAGATTGTATCATATTTTGTAGCAGGATTTACTTTACTGCTTTATATAATAGATAAAATGGAATTAGTCTTAGTAAGACCGGGTCATGGATACCGTGTCCTTGGTGCTGTTCCTTTTCTTTGCTTTCTCGTATGAAAAGGTAGACGCCCAAGATCCAGATTGGGATTCGCAACGTGAATTTGCACAGCTTATGTTGACTAATTATTAGCTTCGCTCCCCATCTATGTTAATCAATTGCATGGCTCTTAGTGACAAAAAGAGGCACCCATTTTTTAGAAAACAAAAAAAAAATCATATTCATCAAAAGGATATCATTCGGTTGTTCATTACTAATTGGATACTTACTCATGGTTATGGTCTATTTCGCCTTTTTTACTTTTGTCATCCATCAATGCTCAATAGCAAAAAATCAGTTTGATCATTGGGCAATTACCAGAAAATGGTGTGTGAAATCGAACCATGCAGGGTCTTGGAATCTTTTTCTCAGCTTCCAAACAACTTAACTAAAAGGCAAAAAGGAAAGAAACCCTGAAGAATTATTAGCTAAACACATCATTTAGACGTATATATATACGAAACCAAGGAGATAAACTACGAAAGTTTTCTTCAAGTGCAAGAACTTGTGTCTTCTGTCCGAAGTATGGATTTTCACACGAGTGTGAATCAGAAAGAACTTGTATTCCACGATCAAAGGCACTGGACTGGTCCCAAGTGATTCTCGTTCTAATAAATGCAGTCAGGCCGGTCTTGTTTTCTCATGGAAATATGGGAAATAAAAGCCTATCTCTGTCTATCAAAATTTATGATCCCTGCCCCTGGAATTTCTGTTGAATTGAGCAAAAAAAAAAAATCATTATGTTATGGAAAACGAAATTCTATCTATCAGTCTGCAACTTGAATGAGGGTCCCAGAAGCTCAAGGCGGTGGGGAAGCTACCGTTGACTTTCTTGGGTCTTCATTTTCTCATCCATTTTTATATTGCTGTTTTAAGAATCTTAATTCACCAGAGAAGAAAAAGAAAGAAAATTAGCTTTTGTTTTGTTCCACATTTTACACCTTGTTTGCTTCAATTATTTAGCACATCTTAAGGGCAAGAAAAGAGTACAAAAAGGGAGTTTGGAATATTGAGGAGGAGAATGAAAAAGAAGCGACGTTAACGAGAGAGAAGAGAGAGACAGGGGAGAGAGGATTATTATTTGAAAGAAAAAACAAGGAAAAAGTCCAAGCAAACAAGTCTCTTATTACTATTTACTCTTCCTGGCTGGTTGTTTCTTTGCTCTTTCTTCTCTCCTTCCTGGAACCTGGAAAAAAAAAACTTAAAAAGTCAATATCAATATCTTCATCTATATAGCCTTTTCATTGCCAAAGATCGAAAGTTGCAAAAGACAAAGAGTTATCAGATATGGGGAACTGCTTTGGAACTCCAGTTGATCACAATAGCCAATGCACCAGCAAGCCCTCCAGCCCAGGTACGTATCCTGAAACTTTCTTTGGAATTTCCTACAGGACCCTGATCATGATTTTTCTTGTTTAGTTCTCTCTTTTAAGAAACTTTTGCCAGTAGTTTCACTTGAAGATGAATAACCAAATTCCCAATCTTAACTTAATTGTATCGTATGTGATTGATTATACACATATGCAGAAGAAACGAAAAAATTGAAAGACAGCAAACCAAATGGATTGCTACCTACAAGAAACAACGAGAGTGCTGAAGATAACGGGACTGCAAGGGAAGGAAGAAGCAAGGAGCAAGAAACAATGCCCGCAAGCGGAAAGATTGTCAGCACGACCTTAAAAATATTCACTCTAGCTGAACTCAAGGCCGCCACCAGGAATTTCAGGCCTGACACGGTGCTAGGGGAGGGAGGTTTTGGCAGAGTCTTCAAGGGTTGGGTTGATGAGAAAACATACGCTCCCTCAAAGGTCGGGGTTGGCATGGCTGTCGCCGTCAAGAAATCAAATCCAGATAGCTCTCAAGGGTTGCAGGAATGGCAGGTAATAACTTAAGCTGGTAGCATCTTGGGAATGTTTCAAAATTTTTCATTATAGATTGAAGAGTTCAATTCCATGATGGTCTACGCACTGGCGGCGCTGCAGAGAATCCAAAGTGCATACGTTTTCCAACTATACGGCGCCGTATTTATATCTATCTGCTGTCATGCATGAATACTTTTTCTACGTTTATTTTCTGGCTACAGCCCGCTACATACGATTATGTTTTGGAAATAAATTTATAATTTCTGCCCTTCTTTTTCTTCCAGTACACCTAACAAATCATATTGGTGGAGAACTATTGTTTTTTAGTAGTATTTTTTTGACATTAATTTCTGAAGGTTCATGACATCTAGGCTGACATAATTAAGACGTTTGCATTTTACATAGGATTTTTCAACATTCGTCATTTTGGTATTGCGTATGTATAATAATCTTATGAATCCGCGCCGAAAGCTAAACATTTCGTGAATCTGTGAGCTCAGGCAGAGGTTAAATTCTTGGGCAAGTTCTGCCATCCGAATCTCGTGAAGCTCTTGGGATACTGTTGGGAGGAGAACCAGTTCCTCCTTGTCTATGAATACATGCAAAAGGGGAGCTTGGAAAACCACCTCTTCAGAAGTAAGAAACGTATCATTTCGGAAACAAAAATCTTATGCCTTCTTTCAATTTTAGTCGGAACCCAAGAAAACTTAAGGCCGTATATAAATTTATTCTTGCAGTGGGAGGAGCAGAACCTCTGACATGGGAAACTCGGCTCAAAATAGCCATCGGGGCTGCTCAGGGCTTGGCTTTTTTGCATACATCAGAGAAGAGTGTAATCTACAGGGACTTCAAAGCCTCCAATATTTTGCTGGATGGGGTAAAACAAAGGCTCCTCTCTAAATTTTTTTCATGGCTTTAGCTTTCCAGGGACTACTTACATATTTAGTGCATCAATCATTCTCCAACTGTATTGTTTTTGCACGTAGTATCAACTTGCTACTATTTAAACAAGCTGCTTGTCTTCCGTTTTCGCTTTTTCCAGGCTTACAATGCTAAACTTTCTGACTTCGGGTTAGCAAAGTTGGGTCCTATAAATGGCAACTCGCATGTCACCACACGGGTCATGGGCACTTACGGTTATGCAGCTCCTGAATATGTTGCCACAGGTAGTTATTAGCAATCAAATCAATCCTTTCCTCCTAAAACAATTTGTGATCGAAAATGGTAAAACTACCAATATCCCAGTAGAATATGTTTACCACGATTGGGAGTTAGAGAAACATGAGAGACTGACACAATAGATTGCACACAAATTTGCAGGTCATTTGTATGTGAAAAGTGATGTGTATGGTTTCGGGGTTGTGCTGCTGGAGATGTTAACAGGCCTAAGGGCCCTGGATACAAATCGTCCGAGCGGAGAGCACAATTTGGTGGAATGGGCCAAGTACTCCCTGACTCAGAAGAAAAAGCTCAAGAAAATAATGGACCCAAGGCTAGAAGAACGATACCCTCTCAAAGCCGCATTGCAAGCTGGTGAGCTCATTTTAAGGTGTCTGGAATCTGATCCCAAGAATCGTCCATCCATGGAAGAGGTGTTGGAGACGTTAGAAAAGATCAGTGCCATCAATGAAAAGCCTAAAGATAGCAAAGCTAGCACGTCGCACCGAAACGCTATATGCCAAGAGGAACAACAAAGCCATTACAATCATCGGTCTCCGGTTCATTCAAGGCACGGTGGTGCTGGCACAGGAATCCAAAAAAACCAACGCCCCTCCACAGCTACAGCTAGGTCACGCCGGTAATAATGGTTCCACAAATGTGCATGTAACATATTGTTATCATTCCTACTCCGATAAAGCTTAACTTCAATCAAATTTTTCCCACTATATCTCTGTACACTATTTTTGGACTCACTGGCAGCTAAGAATATGTATAATACGGATTTACTTGAGGCCCAGTTTGATGCCAAAATTAGGAGCATGTATGTTTGTAACCTTGTTAATCACAACGAGAAATGTCCTGCCTTCATTCTCCAAGCAAAAATTCACCAGTTAACTCACGTTCCTGAGTTGGGCCTTATGCACCAGGGAATACTTATAACCCAAGAAGTGTTTTGGGCTTCGAATAGGTGCGGTATCGAGCCACCGGTAACCTCATTTAAAAATTTTGAGAATTTAATAATTTTTATTATTTTGATTATTTCAATTTGAACAGATTAATATTCACTTTTAAATTTATTAAAATATTTGGTCCAAACATAACTAAGTCAGTCGAAATCATAATTGAGTCCGACTAACGGTAACTTAATTTTATTTCTGGAACCGAAAAAATCAACATCGAATTCAATCAATTTAAATGATGTTTTACATACAAGCCCATTAATACTCGCTCTTAAATTCAGTAACAAATTTGATCCAAACCTAATCAGGCCGAAATCATACAACTGACTCCAACTAAAGACAGGCCAACACCCTATCTCTATCTGGATAGAAATTATTTATTTGAAAACCAAAGCCATCCTGTTCACCGCCGGTCATACCAAGCCAGACCATCCCTGAACCAAAATGGACCATCATCCGTTGATCTTTACAGTAAGTGGCAAGCCCACCTTTCACTGATTCGAAACCGTTTGTTCTTGATAATTAACAGACACTGGGAACTATTTAAAAGATACTAATGAAAAGATTATTGTCAACTGCAATGATAGAGCATCGAGTTTCTCGCGGAATCAAAATGGCAGCCCATGATTTAGGCTGGCCATGTCAAAACTTATAGAAAATTCATGACCACCTACTGGCCTGGGGCAATCAAGTTACGATCAAATGCCTATTTTCTCCTGTCTGTACTTCTCTATCTAATGGGGAAAAACTTGGGCAATTCTCTGGATATCTTTTAGTACTAGTAGTAATGAAAAAGAAGATCCGTCAAATGGAAAAGAAAAGGATTCGTGGATTTATTAACATGCTACGTGAGCTGATGGCGACATTTGGGTTCATTTTTAAATTGCAGACAATGGATTGCTTTACCCCACCAGACCCTAACCGTATAGGTATGCAAAACAATAATGCCGGGCGGAATTTATGAGTTATGACCATGTCTCCTTCAGTTTCATGCTTCCATGGTTCCACCTAAGAAAATTCAATGATTTAAAGAATAAAGAAGGACAAAAAACGTACAACCCTTAGACAGCACATGAATAAAAAAAGCTTCTGATACTCGTTTACTTGCGACCAAGTCTTTCATAATTAAAATAATTTTTTTAATTGCTATTCATACAAATAAGATACTTCAACGAAATATTAACAGCCCTGAAATCTAATACTAATTGATATATTCTGTTAACGCCATATGTTAAAAAAAAAAAATCCCTCTAAATTTATTATACTATAATAGCAGTAAATGGATTGTTAAGTTTTAAGGCCAAAAGCTGAAAGTGATGAATAGATTACGCAAGCTATTTTCAAACCCAATTATGATTAAAACAGGTTTAATTACAGTTTAGGAATATGATTCCACATGCTGCACGCTCTCCACTGCTGACCAACTTTTTTAGAAGAATGTTTTTTTTCTTTATGCCTGATGCCCTATGGAGTTTGAAAGATCTTGATGATCTTCCTAGTGGGCTGGCTGATGTGGACCCATCGGGTGGCTCAACACTGGAACCACTGGGCGGCGCATTGCATACTAATCATGATTGTATCATGAAGAATTGATGGCAACATATATTATATTTAGAATGGCAACAAGAGTTCTTTTTCCCCTGGTTTTCTTTTTCTGTAGATTTCACCCTCTCTGCTGAATTTGAACAATGTGTTGACAGTACATACACAGGCGCGGCGATTTGTTCAGTACTCGATCAGTAGGAAAAGTTTTTGATGGGTGTTTTGATTGGGTTCAGACTTCTAGGTTGGTTGTTCTTTAGAATAATTAAGAAGGAATGACATAATTCTTGAAAGCCTTGAAGCATATTGGCTCATAAAATGATGCTGAAGTTGCCATGGAAATGGAGTATGCTTTTTAATTGAAACTTCTGTTTCCTTTTAACATTTTATATTTTTTCTTGTTTTGCATATTTAAATGCAATCCCTGATCATTCCTAAGTTCACTTTTGGAACTGCCATAATATTTCATGAAATGGATGGTATCTTTATTAGACAATGCAGTCAAATGCATAATCATAAATCATTAAAAAGTTTCTTCAAATGAGTTTTTTTTACATCATATATATATATATATTTACAGTTAAATGATGAACCCAAAAACATGAAAGCAATTTACGTTGTTTTCTGCTTTTTGAGATTGGACAGAAACAATCATCTGCAAGGAGTGTTAAAGAGGGGCATTCAAGAATTCAAGATGGATCACTGTGAAATAGCTTTGAGCCCTCCCCCCCGCCCCCTCTGCAACTGTTGTAATGAAATGGGATGAAGGCTCGAGAAGTACAGGAGGCCCATCCCATCCCATCCCATCTCAAAAACTTTTGAGACACAAGATCCCACTTCTTGGATCCCTAGAAACAGCATCATGCAGAGTTCTGCAGAGAACAAACACATGATCTACTCTAAACTCTCCCAGGACCACACCATCCCTAGCTAAAACTTTAAAAAACAAACATTTGTAGAGTCTGCTTAGACTAGGCCCACTCCTTTGCACTCTTTCTGATAGCAAGCACGCTTTACTGATCCAGATTCCAGAGCTAAAAATTTAATGGGATCATAACAATTTTAATACTACTACTACTTGTTCTTTACTTTGATGTGACTGTACCCCATCAAATTGGGCTCCGTGTATTATAACTAGTATTTCATTGTGAGGGAAAAGGGGATGAATAGTTTTGTATCATTTGATGAGAGTTCTGATATTGTACATATATGAGCAAAAATAGAAAAAAGAACTGTTAATTACAGACCATGTCTTTCTAATAATTTTATTATTATAAAATCCTTCTCAGTGCTTAAAAATAAACTCGGATGTAATCATCAAGAATTGGACAAAGATTAAGAGATATGTATTGTCAAAAATCACAGAGGAACCTTTTGCTAGGCCATGTTTCAACTTTCAATCGTTACCAAAAGCGGAACTGATTGTCAAGTGGGCTGCAAAGGAGCTGAACGCTTGAAAACGAAGGAAGGCTGCTCCCGTTCATGAGAGCCTGCTGCTTCTGTTTCATATCATCCAACCGCGATGGACGGGGACGCTGTTTCCAGTAGAGACTTTGGACCTACCCTGGGCCCCCCCGCCCGCCAGTGAAGAATGGACCACATTTGGTAGCAGATTTTGTCACCCAAAACATAAAAATTTGTATAGATTCACTCGTTCACAAGCAAAGCATTTCGTGAAGTTCTATAGTTAAAATGATAAAGAGTGATAGGTAGAAAGTGAATGAATCATTTAGCTTAAAACATTAACTGATTGCCAAATGCTAGTAGTACATTATCGAACCACTAAAAGCGCAGTATCAAAGTTCTATTGTCGTCAAATTCACGTGGAACTTGAAAGCTGAGGTTGGGGCACGGGACCACAGGGGTTGCTCACGCAGACACAATTGACGATCCGCATGGGAAAGCCCAAAATAAACAAAAGAAAAACGTACAACAATCCACCCGGCAATTAGCACTTTTTGACTTTCCCTGTGTGAAAGCTTACTAAATTTTGAGTTTAAGGAATCTGCTTTTGGCTTGTGAGCTTGTGAGGGCATGTTTGGGGGTAAGATCGGGGGGGGGGGGGGGGGGAGGAGTTCCCCCATGTCCGTGTGGCGTGTGGGTAATTTGCATTTTGTATGATCGAGGCGTGGCGCCGAGGGTGATGATTACCTCAGACGAGCAGCAATCATTGCCCAGAATGGGGCCTTAATTTCAAAAGTTGCCCCTTGTGCCCTGGCGTTTGTTTCCATCACTGGTGTTTCTTGGTGAAACTGTTGTGAGGTCTGGCCCCACGTCTCTAGAATCTCTTGCTCGATGACTCCGCAGGGGGCCCCCCACAGTCGCCCTCACCATCATTACTCCCACACCCCTCCCCTCCCCGACTGCTCATTGCATTAAACCCTGACCTTTCTCTCTCAAAACACCGCCACAAGTACTCCTGTACCAAAATGCCATATATCAACCCTTTCTTTCACGGAAATGCCCACCATCACCAATCACCACCATGCAAGCTCAAGCCAGCAGTATCTTTTGCGGTGTGGATGACTGTGATTATGATGTAGGGACTAATTTGACCAAATACTCTAGTGTAGACTACCCTCAACGGCTGCACCAAGCTGGGCCCGGCTGCCAGGTAATCTTTAACTTGTCAATTGAGTCAATCAGATCATTTATGGAGCTGCATTCACCTTTCTTCTCCTTTTTTTTTTTTTTTATTTCTTTCGTACTTTTGTAGACAGATGAAGGAGAAAAAAGTGAGGTACACATTGATGATGAATTAATTTGCACGAATCTAAACAAAGCATTACCCATCGACCATAATTGAATATACCTCTATTTTGTAATTAAGGCAATAATAATTGTATATTAACTAGAGTTTGTCTTTATTTTCTTTAAATAAATATATATTTTATGATATCAATTTTTTTCATATAACACTCAAAATATATTTTTCTTAATTAGTATTATTCTATGAATAACTAGTGTTTTTATAAAAAAATAAATTAATAATTTTATTTAGTAAAACTATAAAAATACTCTAAATGTTTAATTGACATCTTGATAAGAACAAAATTAACAGTTTTAATTTTTCATGAAAAAAAATTATCCACTAATTAAAAAAAAACCATAAAAAAATTAGATAAAATTTACCTTTTATCTTTTTACTGATAAAGAAAATGTGGACCCGCCAAAATTCTCCAAATTAATAATTATTATCCGCGACCACACAAACCTCTCTTGGATTAGATCTCAACGGAAAGTTTACCTTTGGTTTTTTAAAATTGCTACCAAGAAATGGTTAATGCGAATAATTGTTTCTCCTGAGCATGGCGAGAATGAAAAGGATACATTGCTGGAATCACAAAGCGCCTGATCGAGCAAAAGCTGTCACGAATCATGATCGTGCTATGATAATTCTTGCTTTGACATTTTGTTTTTGTGAGATTCGTCATTGAGTTTTTCCGAAATTCCGGGCAGTTATTCGTATATGAAACTCTTTCTTTCTGGAATTTCGTCAAATTTTCAATTAAAAATGATTTTTGTTTATTTTTTAACGAGTGAATATTTGTATTTTATTTGAATTTAAGTATTTAACAAAAAAAGTATGGCAATTATCTTGTTTTTCCAATTTATTTTTTTATGTTTATTAGCTAATTAATTTTCAACTCTTGCTTACAATTTAAGATTCTATTTAATTCGTTTTTCAATTAAATACATTTTTTAAATTTTTTTTCTCAACGAGTTTCATTGAAGAATTCTTGGAAATGATGTTAGAGACATTATGTTTCTTATTATTGGTGCATATTCTGCAACGACTTGAACGCAGTTAGGTGCAGTTAAGAAGAGAGAGATGAAGGCAGGTATAGACACACGACCAGGGGCGGAGCCTCCTATGGCATGGTCCCACCAAAATTTTTACATATTATATAAAATTTTTTTAATTTTTAATAATTATAAAATAATTTTTATTTAATAATTAATATAAATAAATAATAAAAAATAATTTTATATACTTGATTCAATTTTTAAAAATTTTTAATTTATATTATATTATATTTATTTATATTTTATTTCTTTACATGTTNTGTAAATTTTATTTTTTATAAATTTAAATTTTTAAAAATAAATAAAAATTATTATATAATTTTTAAATATAAATTACAGTATTGCACTGTTGCTTAGAATTTTATCAATATATCATTTTTTATTCAAAATAATCAATACATTCTAACATGTATGTTACAAATTTTAAGTAATAAAGATATACATACAAATTGTAGAAAGAAATAATTGTATTTCTTTAAATATAATTTTATTTATTATATATTTTTTAATGACTTTCAAAATAATTTTTTATTTAATAATTAATTTTATTCTTCAAACTATTTGATTAAATCATTGTTATTATGGTTAGCATATTGTTAATTAAGTCCAACAAATAAATTCTAAACTAATATGTTAACCTTATAAAATTAAAAAAAATATAAAAGTGAGTCTATTAATCTAAATTCTTTAAGTTTTAATATAAATTTAAGCCTATCATAATATATTATATATTAACCGTCTAACTTAATTGTTTATCATAACATATTATATCTTAATAGTTCAATTTAATAAGTTAATATGTTAATTAGCAATTAAAGAGGTAAATCAAAAATAATAAGAGAGTTAAAACACACAAAATAAAGAAACAATTCATTTAAGCTTGAAAATTTGTTTTCTCTTTTTACTCTCGAGTGCAGAGAGTGAGAGTAACTACTTTTATTTTCTTTTCAGTCATATATATAAATAACATCATTATTATTATTAATGTATATTTTTATATATTTATTTTTATTTTTTTAATATTTTATATAAATGATAATTAAATTATAAATAAAATTTTCTTTAATTGTTTAATGTCTATTTCTATTTGATTTCCTTGATAATGACAATAAATAATAAGAATACTTTTTCCATCTTTTTTTTTCATTTTCTTTAAAAATATTTCAAAATAAAAGTTATTTTAAATACTAAATATTCTTATTTTTATATTATAATTTTTTTTCTTATTTTTTAAATTAAAAAAGAATCGCATATATATTATCAAAAAATTAAAATTTTTAACATAAATTATATTAAAGTCAAAATTTATATCTTAATATCAATAAAACTGTATAATAATAATAATAACAATAAAAATAAAAAATAGAGATGGAGGCGGGGGTGTTGCAACGATATCTAGCACTGTCTGCCCGTCTCCAACGTCCTTCTTCCAAATTGATGAGGCAATTTTATGGTTGCGTGCAAGTGATGTTCATTAAGTGGCATTTCAAGTCAACATTGTCACATCCAGAGATATACTAACCAGAATCTTTTATTACAACGCAAGTCCAAATGGTCTAATCAGAGTTAAATCCTTTCGAAGACCAAGACAACGACGAATGATTTTTCTTTTGACATTTGATTTTACACATACGGTAGGGTTTAAGTGCTTCGTCGGCTTCTCAACTGGTATAAAAATCCCAAAGTACAACTTTATTTTTGTTCTAAATTACACGATGCTAAATATGAATGGCAATGATACATGTCACCCTAATTTTTTAGAGAAAGTTAGATGATATTAATGTATATATTGTACCTTTTTCTAAATGTAATTGTTCCAAAATGTCACTATATTGAGAATTATTTAATTACAAAAATTAAAATAAAATTTTTTACTTTAATATATTTTTATTGAAATTTGAATTTTTTATAATATAAATGTTTAATTTTTTTTTAAAGAAAGAATACTAAACATCTAAAAAAAATTCATTTTAAAAAATATTAAAAAAAGGAAAAATATATTTTTTTTTGTAAGTTAAAACGAGTGTACATGTTCTTACTTCTTCCAATATTTTTCTCTCCTACAATTCCTAACACGATTTAGTGGAGTGGTTGGGAAGTTTGTACCTTTCCCCGACTTCTCCAATAAATGGGAATTACGACAACGTGACCTACTTCGTCTCTAATCCCTCTGCCATGTAATACATGCACGTCGCTAGGGGCAAATTCTTCGTCTTTTTATTATTTTAGATATTCCCTAATCATTAATGATGGAATTATATTTCACGTTTTGAAATAAAAATAATATTTATAAAATAGTCTGATTATAGGTTTAATGTTTAATAAAAATAATGTAAAAATATTTAATAATTTCAACTACATGATAAATATAAAATAGAAACAGTTTTTAACAATTATTACAAGTTCAGGTGTAATAAGAAAGTCAAAATTTCATATTTGAGGGAGGAAAAATAAGAAGTTCAATATTTGGGGGTAAAATTATAAATTTTTTTAAAAAATTAAGATAATATTATAAAATTTTAAAACAAAACAAGAGAAAATTATAAATTTTAAAAACTTTCGGATAATGGCCTTTACTAGCCCCCTTTCTTGCTTATATTGAGATGAGATATCTTTAGTCTCTAAATTTACTTAAATTAATTATTAATTAATTGTTGCAAACATTTCATCAAATAAAAAAATATAATAAAAATAAAATTTTAAAATATATTATAAAATTTTAAAATTAAAAAAAAAAAACTATATGCCTACTGACCCATTCCCTCCGCCATAACTCGCTGTAATCCTAAAGATAAAAGGTTTGAGTTTCAAGACTTTCAGTGGCACCAAGATTTTTAATCTTAATTTTGGACTCATCTCATGCAATTGGTATGGACCCGTGGAGTCTTTTTCTCCCACGGGCAGCAAATTAATCTAACTAAGGAAAGAATATTTGAACCAAAACTATTTTGTGTTTTGTTTTTATTCATAGAATCGACATGTAATGTAAGAATATAATACAAAACATCACGGAAGAGTGAGATAGAAAGATTTCTATTCTATTATTAAAGAAGAATCCAGTAGAAAATTGCAAAATAAGAAAGGGAAAAAAATGTTTTTTAGGTATAAAATTGGAGTGATGGATTAAGAGTTGAGTCGTTTTCGCTCAACAACTTACGCTAACATTGAAGCCTCCCCCTATGGTCCTCGTGCGCCGCGGTGGTCCACACTCTTCAAAAAATGTAAAACCTTCCAAAGAAGAAGCGTTTTTCCTTGTCAGTGGAACCTCGTCTGAATCCTACACCAAGTTTAGGAGGAGAAGCCAGTTCCCACTGGCCACAACCGTATGGGATATTTCTCTTTCCCTCTGGGCCCCAACCTAATTAGGCTCATTCACCAAATCAAATTGCACCCCATCATTATCAATTAGACACCTTCAGTTTCCAATAACACCCTCATCCCCATAATATAAATATAATTAGGATAAATTTGGTCAATTTTTGTTGTAATTTCAAATTTTTATATTTTGAACGTAACATTTTGTAAAATTTTCAATAAATTTTACTTTTAAAATGATTATATTGCTATTTTTTAAATAAATTTATTAATTTTTTAATTAAGGATATTTTGATAGTTTTATTAGATAAAAATTATTGTATTTTTCAATTAATTTTTTATGGATAAGTTTTATTTTCCAAATGGACTATATGATTTATAATAAAATTATCAAAACACTTTTAAATATAAACAAATAAACTAATTTTTAAATTAAAAATATTTTGATAAATTTATTGTATAAAATTAAATAATTTTTTTTAAGTAGAACTTATTCGTAAAATTTAATTAAAAAATTGAATGAGAAAATTAAAATGATAAAAAAATACAGGGAGAATTTAGTCTATATAAACTTTCAACGAGAAAAATTGATTTTTTTCTGTATTAAGGAACCACCCGACAAATTCCTAAGCATGAAGCCAACCGAAAGTGAGGGTGTTGTCGTAAATACGATGAATGCGTCTCCCTAAGCGTCCCTGGGTTTAGTTGCTTTTCCTTTTTCCATTTTTGTTGTTTGAGAAGGGAATATAATTGCCCTTGAAAAGCGTAAAGCAGGCAGTGTCAAGAGGATCTGAACTCACTGCTCAGTAACTATAAATAGAGTTTTTATTTTTTGACTCTCCCTCACGCACTCATCACTATATACAAAAGCGTAACGGCTTCAGGGGCTCAGCCTCAGGCCTTCAGCTTTAGATTTTAGGCTTTCCTCTCTCGAACTCCCCCTCAAAGCTGCAGAGCTTTTTGGCAAGTAGAAATGGACGTCTCTCGCCGAAGAATGGGGCTTCCTTTACTGTTTCTTTCATCCATTTCTTTGTTTCAGGCAGGCGGCTCCGTCGCTTTTGTCCTCTGCTCCCGCTCTTTTTTTTCTTTTTCTTTCTTTCTTTTTATCTGCACTTCCTTCTGACTTGTTTAGGCGTTCGATTTCTCCTTTTGATTTTAAAAGAAAATACATGTCGCTTTCTTTCTTTTCTCGACGCTTGAATTCTGGGAGAACAACAAAAGAGAGAAACAAATCCTGGGTTTCATTCTTCTTGTTTTGGTCAAAAACTTGTCATGCTTCACTTGACGAAGTTTTTTTTTTTTCCCATTTTGAAAAATTAAAACAAACCCAAGCTAGAAAATGTAGAATACAAGTTATATTTTGCCTCTGCTTCTTATAATCAAAATGAAACTTGAAGGATTTTGCATTTTTTTGGGTCATAATCTTTCATAAGAAAAGAAAAAAAAGATCACAATTAATGTGCATATTTTAATTGTTCATAGCCATGGACGTCATGTACAGTGTCATCGTTTGAGATTATAGTTCTTGTTAATTTCAGCTGACTTTTGCAGTTTTCTTTGTACGCAGGTTTTATTTATTGTGCCAGTGGTGGTTGCACAAACGACAAATAATGAACTGAGGTAAGACTTTTGTCGATGCTTATCTGCTTTTCCGCAGAATACAAATATAATAAATTTCAATGCAACTCAATTTATTGTTTTGATGGGTCATTTACCGCTAATCGGGTACGTTTCCATCATTTATTACTGTGAATTGTACTTTTTTTCTTGTGGACATTAATAGCGCCAAGTTCAGCGGTTGAATTTGCTCTTTCTGCCTATACCTACATGATAACTAATGAGATATGTTTACTTTCTTAATCTTGTTTAAAAAATTAAACATTTTTTTTTGTTATGTTTAGGCAGAGACATTCTGAAGGATATTGTGCAATGTATGATATTTGTGGAAATCGAAGTGATGGAAAAGTGTTGAACTGTCCTTATGGTTCTCCAGCTGTAAAGGTAGTATTGCTCTTAACTGTTTCACGTAAATTTTGTACTAATTATGGTTAATAATAATTATATCCAGCAGTGACTGTCATATGGTATGAATCATATATCCAGAACTTTTTCTCTCTTTTTATTTTAAGAATTTTAAAATTATTTGCTGCTTTCTTCTGCTGTTCATCGTATTTCATGGTGTAATTTTGAATTTGAAGTATTTGAAGAATCTGTTTTAAATTATATCTGTTTTTATCTGACGTCTACATCTTTTTATGCTTCTCAGCCAGATGAGTTACTTTCATCAAAGATTCAAAGTTTGTGCCCGACAATTACGGAAAATGTTTGTTGTACAGAAGCTCAATTTGATACACTACGGACACAAGTCCAGCAAGTAAGCATTGTAGCTGACCTCTACTATTGGTATGCTGACTTGTGTTGTGAGACATTTATTTCTTAGGGTGAGGTTGAATGATTACTGCTTTTCTTATGCTAGGTGTGGCATTTGATATCATTATATTGTTATTTGGCATAGTTACTTTTTTTCTTCATATCTCATAATTGATTTTATGACTGTGTATGTCGTTTTAGTTTGATCAGAAGCATATAATTGTTACTTACCTAGGAAGTTTTATAACTTTTTTAGACAATGAATGGTCTCTGTTGTATAATATGCTTGTCAATGTCATGCTTTGATACTTCCTTTGAAATATTTTGTTTGTTTTTCCCTGTTCTCTTTTATGCAATGAGCCAACTGGTCACTTATTTTGCTGTTTTCATTTGAACATTGGGCCTATTCTGTTGGCTCTGATCAGTTGGTGCTACTTGATTGATGCTCCTTAATTTTATCTTTTCCTAATATGGTTTATTTTTATGTGTACATTGTGCAGGCAATTCCTTTCCTTGTAGGCTGTCCAGCATGCTTGAGAAACTTTTTAAATCTGTTCTGTGAGCTTTCCTGCTCTCCAAACCAAAGTTTGTTCATCAATGTGACTTCTGTATCCAAGGTCAGGAATCCTGACTAATCCTCTACAGTCATGTTCTAAGAGAATTTTATATCTTGTCATATGATTGTGGATTTGTGTCTGCCTTCTAAAAACTGAGAAATTCTATTGGTTGATATTTGGAAAGGAAGAATCTATCTTTTTGTTGTTTTTCCCTTTTATTTTGATTTGCAAGAAGAATGAATGTATCCCTTTTAAAATTTGAGGGTTGATCTGCAACATTGGGTTAGGATATAGCTTAGGGTTTGTGATATTCTTCTTATGCATTGGAAGTTATATGCATGCAATACATTGCCTTGTATATCAGAACTAGCTCTTTCATCGTATTCTCATTTCAAATAATATCGTGATAGATGTGAAATTGAATTCACTATAGTCAGTGCTCAATATCTTAAGCTTGAAACAGGTGGTCCTGCACTTATTATAGGAGATATAGTTATTTATATCAAAGAAAATAAATTGCTTAAGATATTTAATTCCTTTTGCAGGTTAAAAACAACTTGACTGTGGATGGAATTGACTTTTACATAACTGATGCATTTGGTGAGGGGTTGTATGAATCATGCAAGGATGTCAAGTTTGGTACTATGAATATGCGTGCTCTGGAATTAATTGGTTCTGGTGCTAAAAATTTTAAAGGTGAATTGATAATTCTAAGTTTGCATTATATGATTGGTGTGCGCATGTCTCAATCTCATCGTGTGCCTGATTTGTTCTGGCAGAGTGGTTTGCTTTTATTGGTAAGCAAGCAGAACCTGACCTGCCAGGTTCACCATATGCCATTCAGTTCCAGCCAACTGCTCCTGAATCGCTTGGGATGAGACCTATGAATGTATCTACTTATTCATGTGGAGATGTTTCACTAGGCTGTTCTTGTGGTGATTGCCCTTCATCTCCTGTCTGCTCTAATACAGCTCCACCTCCTCATGAAGGGGATAAATGTTCAGTTCGAATTGGATCTCTGAAGGTTAGGGATTTGTTTTGCTTTGTTTCAGTTTTAGCTGTTTTAAGGCATACCAAAGCGCAGTTGGTTTTCTAATTTGAGCTACAATACAGTTTTTGCTAATTTAGTTTCAATGTTGAAAATCTACAGGCCAAATGTGTCGAC
This sequence comes from Theobroma cacao, assembly GCF_000208745.1. Taxonomy (NCBI): domain Eukaryota; kingdom Viridiplantae; phylum Streptophyta; class Magnoliopsida; order Malvales; family Malvaceae; genus Theobroma; species Theobroma cacao. Next base: position 2,721,963 of record NC_030857.1, on the reverse strand, counting down.
TTAGCTTTAGCAATCCTCTATGTTGTATTGGTTTCTATGTTTTTTGGATGGGGCTTGTTTCATCGGACAAGAAAAAGAAGGTCTTTTCGAATGAAACCATTTTTGAATACAGCAGATGGTGGTGAATCTTCTGTAAATATGCAAAAAGCTGAGAACCTCCCTATGCAGGTGCATACCAATTTGCCATCCCTGTCTAGTACTTAAATTTGTGTGTATGTATGCGTGCATTCTATGCACAAAAAATAAATTTCACCTTAACCTAACTATTCAATTTTAGAGGTGAAGCTTGCTTGTGTTAATCTAACCTTCAACTTTAGAGTTGAAGCTTGATTCTGTTTATTTGAGCAGAGCTGTGCCTTTGTGAGTTAAATGACTCCAATCAAATATCTTCACCTTTGGATTAGTTCAGCACTTCTCATGTATTAAACAGTTTTGCTTTCACAAAATAATTCTTTAAGTTTTTCTAGTTTTCCAGTCGAAACTAAGATGCATATATGAAGAAATAGTACGTTATCTAGTCATACGTGCTGCCAGTTTTGGCATGTCATCTCATAGTTAAATTAACTGACCTTCAATTTCGTACTTGATCTTCTTGGTTATACTATTGTCTTCATGTCTGGCTTTGAAGAGCCTTACAAAATTTTTTCTTATTCCACAATATATTTCTTTTGGATTATTTTCACTTTGGTTTTTTTCATTATCTTCTACTTGTTATAAGTGTAGTTATATAATTTTTCTACTAAGTAATTTGTCACATGATTTTCTTTATGCTTCATGGTTTGTATCAGAGGCTAGACGATGCTAATCAAAATAGCAGTGGGGTTCAACTTTCTATTGTGCAAGGATACATGTCAAACTTTTACAGGTTAACTGTCCATGTCTTTAAGGCTTACATCACTTGAACGCAAAGGTCTCTGATTTTGTGCTAACATACTTATGATCAGGAAGTATGGACGATGGGTTGCTAGAAATCCGACCCTTGTATTGAGTTTGTCAGTGGGAATGGTTCTTCTACTTTGCTTGGGTCTAATCCATTTCAAGGTGGAAACACGACCAGAGAAGGTATCATTTGATTGCTACATAGCTAGATGTATCTTATATAAACTGAACCTATCCATACTTATCATTGCTCATTGTTGTGAACTATTAAGGTATATGATGCTTTGTTCTGTCTGCTTGTCTTCATTTCCTTATAGCATGATGTATGGCAAAACTTATCATAATGGTTATGCCATAAAATTGAGCAGAACATAACTTTGTATGATTGGATGTTTAAAATTCAGATCATGTCCTATAGTTAATGTTATCAAGGACACCAATAAGCTTTGCTTGCCCACTTGATGTTCATTGTTATCTGTCAAGCATTTTGAGATCAGAGCATTGAATTTGATGTTCATAACTGCATGCTCCTTTTTGTTCGTTTTTTGTTTATCTAAATATCTGTTACAATGTCAGCTATGGGTAGGACCTGGGAGTAAAGCTGCAGAAGAGAAACGGTTTTTTGACAGCCACTTAGCTCCTTTTTACAGAATTGAGCAGGTTTGCCCTATCGTATTATATTTTTTCCTTATTTGTCAGTTTATGTGGTTCCCTTCTTGTTGACTGATTGTTATGAGGGAGAATGGGATAGAATGATTTTGAGGTCCGCTCAGTAAACTTTTCTCGTTATATGGCATACCATTTTGTGATTCAAATTGTTTATTTTTGTTATTTTACATGCTTTTTTGGAGTAAAATGTTCCAGCTAAGTTTTTTTGGGAGTGTGTTCTTGTTTCCCTAAGGGTTCTACCATCAGTTAAAAGCATAATTTCCATATTTAATAGCACTCTTTCTAACATTTATTTATCTTCTCCAATCTCCTTTTCCCTGTGTATTCAAATGAAATTAGGTTTATGTAACTCTCTTCCTCATAGCATCATTTTCTCCTTTCTGTTTTTTCTTTATTCTAGAATTCAAGAATGAGTTATTATGTATGAACCAGTGGTTTTAATTCATCTCCATTAGGTTGAGCAAAGAATTTGATTTTGTAGTTTTACGTGTCTTATTATATTACTTCGGTATTACTAATGTTACGTTTGTCCTTCAGCTAATATTAGCAACAATTCCAGATGCCTTGCATGATAAATCACCCAGCATTGTGACAGAGGAAAATATTAAGTTATTATTTGAAATTCAAAAGAAGGTATTGATTCTGCTTTGGTTTATCAGGTTGGCTTATGATATATTTGTATTTTTATAGTACCTTCTCTTTGAAAGGTCTTACTTAAACAATTTTAGTTTACTTAACAGATTGATGCAATCCGGGCAAATTATTCTGGCTCAATGATAACTTTGACAGATATTTGCATGAAGCCAATGGGGCAGGATTGTGCTACACAGAGTGTTATGCAGGTAGCTTGCTTGGCTGGCCTCTGCAATTGACTGAGGCATATAGTTTTCCAATTGAAATATAAAAGTGTGGAAGTAGAACTGGAATTGTTTATCTTCATGGACCTCTGAATATCAACCAAAAATCTATGTGCCTCATAATTATTCATATAGACAATTAATGATTTTTATATGCATATTTAAGTATTAAAAACGTTTCTGATATGAATATCTTAATTTTTTGTTACTATTATGATAATCCATGCTTCTTTTGTTATTTTTGACATCTCTCTGTTATTGATAATTATATCTGTTATTTTCATTGTGTTTTATTTTTCACGACTAAGTAACTCATCGATGAATGGCTAGAGCACCTTACACATTTTTTCCTATCTAATCCTTTTTTTTCTTCTTTTTTAATTTTATTATGTTTCTGTTGATAGTATTTCAAAATGGATCCGAGTTACAATGCTGATGATCGACTGGAACATGTGAAGTATTGTTTTCAGGTATATTCTAATCCCTCCATGTTCATGTGGTTTAAAGGTAATTAAATTCTTTAGAATTCTACTTTATTGATCTGCGTCTATTATAAGTATAGTTGTTATAAATCTTGATGAGAAGAATTTGAATATTAATTCTTTTCTTTTTTGTCTCACATTTCTTCCTCTCTTTCACTCTCAATCTTTTTGTTGCCTGAATTGACCTTTTAATGTTTACATCCTGTGTATTTTCTCAGCATTATACCTCTGCAGAATCGTGTATGAGTGCTTTTAAAGCCCCACTAGATCCAAGCACTATATTGGGAGGTTTCTCTGGGACCAATTATACTGAGGTAATTTTACTTTTCTAAGCTGCCAATCCAGTCAGATCATTGCATGTAGTAACCTAAAATGGTATTTATTATACAGGCTTCTGCATTTATAATAACTTACCCAGTAAACAATGCTATTGACAAAGAAGGGAATGAAACTGAAAAGGCAGTGGCTTGGGAGAAGGCCTTTATTCGATTAGCAAAGGTTTGGTATTTGTACCTGCATCATATCAATGATTGTTTATTGTCTTGTGATTGTACTTGTCTTGGCATTTCTCTCATATAAGGGAGTTTAATATGCAATCCTATGCCATGGAACAGGATGAGTTGTTGCCTATGGTTCAATCTAAAAATTTGACATTTTCTTTTTCGTCGGAAAGCTCCATTGAGGAAGAGTTGAAAAGAGAAAGCACTGCAGATGTAATAACCATATTGGTAAGGTTTTTCTTTGATGGTGTGCACTTGATATTTGAGTCCTGCATCAAGAATCCTAACCTTTGTGACAAATGAAATTTCTAAGAAGCCCAGCCATTGCTTTGTTTTAAAATAAAATTATTATCGTTTAACATTTGAAACTTTTTTTTTTCACTGTAGGTTTACTCACACTGCTTTCTTGTGTCTTCTGCCTTAATTCATTTCAGATAAGCTATCTTGTGATGTTTGCTTACATATCTCTGACTTTGGGTGATACACCTCGATTACCTTCCTTTTACATTACATCGAAGGTAATGATCTCATTCATGATTATTCTTTACAGAAACTATGATTTTTCTTTGGGTGTGTATTCTTGGAACCTCATCTTGTAGCTTAAGCTCTTATGTTGAGGGGTTCTGGACATTTTTGTAACAACTTCTTTGATCAAGTGGTCCAGAGTTCAGATCTGGCTGTTTCTATGCTGTTAAATTTTAAAACTTTTAGAAGAAGGTATGTAATGGCTTGTTCTTTGTCCACACTTTCTACCCTCTGGCTTGTGCCTGATGGGGCATGCTTGTGAAGAAAAACTATTCTTGGACTCTCACATAACATCTTAACCTTTTAGGTTGGCTGATTCTTGACATATTTAACTTCAGAAGTTATAGCAAACAGTCATAAATGCATTTTTACTTTAACAACTTTTGAAGTTTACCTTTAATGATGATTGTTTTTATTAACAGTAGAGGCTTTCCTACTTATGTAGTGGACTAACATCAGAATGGAAAGGACAAAGCAAATGAGATAGAGAGGTTATATATTTAGAAAATCCTAGTTTCCCTCCAACTTATATGAATGAAATTTTTCCTAGACCCCCTGTTATATCTTATTTCCAATTTTCAGAAACTTCTTTCAAACCTTGCTTTTTACCTAAGCAAAAGTGTCGCTATTCCTGCTTTTAGGGGACCATATCTTATAAACATGCTTCACTTGGTTTTGAAAATTTTCAATTCATGCTTTTATCTGATGAATTGAGGTTATGCTTTGATGGAGCAATAAATAAACACACTTATGGTACTTGGACTGCCATGGTTGTGTTAACAAGATCAAGTGCCCTTCCAGGGGTTGGATGAATGTCCGAAACATTTATGTTACTTATCTTCATTCTTTCTGTGTTGTATGATTGATTGAATTCCAGGTATTGCTTGGCCTTGCTGGTGTTCTTCTTGTCATGCTCTCAGTTCTTGGATCAGTAGGATTTTTCAGTGCTATTGGAGTAAAATCTACCTTAATCATAATGGAAGTTATTCCTTTTCTTGTTCTTGCAGTAAGTGCCCTCCTTTAACATATTTTAAATTTCATGTGATGTTTTTGCTAACTTGCGACTATCATATTCTTGACTTGATGTTTAATATTACAATTACACTGAGCATTTTGGTTTGCAAGTATCATCTCTCTGTCATCAAGCTCTGTTGTGGCTCACCATTCTGAAGTCTTTTTCCTGTAATAGGTTGGGGTGGATAATATGTGCATATTGGTGCACGCTGTTAAGCGGCAAGCTTTGGATTTACCTCTAGAAGGAAGAATAAGCAATGCACTTGTGGAAGTTGGACCATCCATAACCCTGGCTAGTCTATCTGAGGTTTTAGCTTTTGCAGTTGGAAGTTTCATTCCTATGCCAGCCTGTCGAGTGTTCTCCATGTTTGCAGGTCTATCCGTTTATCCATTTTGTATTGATATACTGAGAAAAAGGCTTCTTCTTTTATGTTACTTCTGTCATTGACCTAACATTCATGCATTCTTTTGCAGCACTGGCCGTTCTGTTGGACTTCCTTCTCCAGGTCACTGCTTTTGTTTCTCTGATAGTTTTCGACTTTTTGCGAGCTGATAGTAGAAGAATTGATTGTTTTCCGTGTATAAAAGTATCTTCGACATATGCTGAATCTGAGAAAGGTATAATTGGTGGAGTAGTATGATTGATGAACCATCTATTATAAACTTTTAAATTCATAATCTTGATTCATTGTACCAATCGAGTTAGAACTAATTTTCATAGTCATTTAATACTTTGAAACCTCTTTCTCATTTATTTGTAAAGCTGTCATGAAGTCTTACTAAGAATTTCTTTTGGAAGTTTAGGCATTGGTGGGAGAAAACCTGGACTGTTGGCTCGATATATGAAGGTAATTGTTTTTACTTTCTTTAGTATTTAAGTCATTTGTATTTGCTAACTCTTAACAAGGTGATTTGTACTTTTTTGTAAACAATCTTCATGAGTTTTGCTTTTTTTTTTCTTTTTTTTTTTTCACTTTTAGGAGGTGCATGCACCCATTCTCAATCTTTGGGGAGTGAAAATCATAGTGGTTTCCGCTTTTGTTGCTTTTGCATTGGCTAGCATTGTAAGTTGCTTTAGCTTTGTTTAGTTGATCTATTTGATCTGTTTTTGCCTATCTCTTGAAGTAAACTTCTTATGCTTGCAAATTTGTTAGGCATTGTCCACTCGAATTGAGCCTGGTTTGGAACAAAAGATTGTTCTTCCCCAAGACTCGTATCTTCAGGTTCAATTTTTTGTTTCACTTTTTCTAAATGGAGAATTGAATTGTTTGATATCCTCTTTTATCAGTGTGTCATTGTTGCATAGTTTTCCTGCAGGGCTATTTCAATAATGTTTCAGACTATCTCAGAATTGGACCGCCACTGTATTTTGTTGTGAAGAACTATAATTATAGGTATTTCCATGTTATTTCCACTTTCCTTTTGATATGGTGAGTTAGCGTGGAAACACAGGTAGCACTTGAATGACCCTTTATGGTTGATAACCCAATTTCAAATGCAGAAACTTAAACTCAAGTTGAGAGAAGAAATCTGTAATGTTATTTGATGATTTAAAAAACTAAGTTTAATGGTTCTATTTATAGCATTATGGGCCCAAGTCTTACCAAAACTTTACTTTAGATTGTCTAATACAACTAGAGTAGTAAACAAGAGATTTAAATAAAATAAATGTTCTATTCCTAATTAGAACATGACTATCTTAAAGTCCTAGTACAAGTAAATTAAATAAAAGAAAATTCTATTATACCTATGATTCCTATGAGGGACTCCTAACTAAACAAGAAAAATAGTAAAGGCTTAAATTACTTGTTAGACTATCTATGTTTTTTTCGTCTTCTGTTTATCACTTGATCGATGCTTGTGTTGGCTTTTTGATTGATACTTAAAAGGACATTTAACTGGTCAAAAGTATGAAGAGATATGCACTTGTGCTTCTTGTATTGGTTGTTGTCATTCTTGTTATGTTGCCAGGGTACATGGTGAGCCATATGCATTCTAGAAGCTTAGATTTATCTTTTCTAAAATGTATCTTGAATGATTTTCAACATCTGAACAAGAAAATGTGCAACGATGTAATATGAGATTGAGTTATTTTCTTCTGATCTAAAAAAGAAGCTATAATAGGTAGCTTGACATTCTATCAGAACTCCACGTATAATTATCTTTTAAGTATTTTACATAACAATAGGTATTATTATGTGTTATCATTTAAGAAGGAAAAACTTGCTTTCCAAGAAGTATGTGAAGCTTTTTTGGTCAGTCGGAAAAGAAAGATGGAGTTATTCAAGTTTTTATCTTAATTGATTTTGTTGATAAAGATGCTTTTCATGCGGATTTTTTTCTATCTCTCAGTTCTGAATCAATAGATACGAATCAGCTGTGCTCCATAAGCCAATGTAATTCAGACTCTCTTTTGAATGAGGTAAATTTTTTTTTTTTTTTTTGTAAACTCAGTATCCATTCATGATATTAGATTTTTCTTAATGAATTTTGCTCTTCTGTTCAGTTTGAAGCATGGTTGCATTTTTAAGTTTGATTTTGGTGTTTCTACTGGTTTTTAGCCTGTTCTGTCTACTTAATCAGATCTATTTCTCTTTCGTTTTACCTCTATGGCTTGTTATTTTCATATTCCCTCTCCTTTGAACTGATCTTTTATAAGTAGATAAAAAAACTATAGGTCTTATTGGCATCTAGTGATCAATGCGTTTAAGATGAATGAATGCTATGTGGCTTTATCCAGTGTATAGATCTCCTATATAAACACCAGTAACTTCTTTTGATATGATTATGGCACTATTGGTTAAAACCTACATGTATGTTTTATGCTAAGTTATGCTTCTATCTAGCGGTTGCAGAACATGTGGGAGGAAAAGCTCAGTGATGTGCAAGATCTTTTGATGTCATAATTAGCTCAATATATTAGTGTGCTTAGAGATTAGTGTGTTCATCAAAATGGCTGTCAATTGCATCGGCAAAGTCTTTGGACCAAGATGAGTAAATAACCTGAGCATGCTTTTGTCGAAAAAGTCCTTTAAATCCACAATTTGTCAGTTTCATAAAATGCACATTCATACATGCAAGCCTTTCATTGAGGATAAAGTCAGAAGGATTTTTCTTATTAGTGAACTTAAGTCCCCTTTCTGTTCTGAACTGCTTCAATATTAGATCAACAAATCTATGCCTCTTGCTACTTCTTACCCTCAGTTGTTGCTATTTGGAGTTCATTTAATATGACCGTTTAATCTTGTTGCCTCTGTAGATAGCAAGAGCATCCTTGACACCAGAATCAAGCTATATTGCTAAGCCAGCTGCTTCATGGCTTGATGACTTTCTTGTATGGATATCTCCAGAAGCATTTGGTTGCTGTCGAAAGTTTACTAATGGGACTTATTGCCCCCCTGATGATCAGGTTATGATCTTTTTATTCTTGGTATTTATTGTTAGACTTCAATAATGCCTGATAATATGCCAAAGATCTCATTTCCAACTTGGATTGCATTGCAAATCAAGTTAGATTATGGGTTATTTCAGTCCCAACTGGAATATGCTATTATACTATTCGAGTCTGTTTAATGAAGCAACTTTTTATAATAAAAAAAAAAAGATCTCATTTCCAACAATAAGTTATCCCCTCCTAATTGTGGTTTTTAATAGCTATGGGCTTACTTCATCTGTTGGGCCTCGTTTATATTTTGCTTGTAAAAAAAAAAAAGAAACACTTGAGCCTCAAATTAGAGTTTCTGTAAAAGCAGTATACTGCTATAACTAATTTCAAGACAATGGATCTAATTCCTTCACAGCTTAGCATTTTCTGGTAATGCACCTCCATTGTTGGGTGGAACAAACAGATTTCTTTATTTTCCCTTTTCATACTTAGCTATGCTTAACAGTTGTCATTTGTAGAGAAGATCGCAATGAATTCATTGCCTTGTTTCTCATATTATTCCTGAATATCTCACCTACATTAGCTTGAAGTTTTCCAATATGTTGGTCTATTGGTAAATGTAATGCTATTGGGTTCACTGAAGTTAAATATTTTTTCTTCCAGCCTCCTTGTTGCTCTGCCGGTGACAGTTCTTGTGGCCTGAGTGAAGTCTGCAAAGATTGCACCACGGTAATGTACACCCTTATACAATTGAATTTTCTGCCTGATATTTTGGCACTGCAGTAGTATTTGTCAAATGTGAAGTTAAGCAGTTCTAGCAACTAACAATTAATGGAATGTTTCAGTGCTTCCGTCACTCAGATTTACATAACGATCGCCCATCTACTGCCCAATTTAAGGAGAAACTTCCATGGTTCCTTGATGCTTTGCCCTCTGCAGATTGTTCTAAAGGGGGACATGGTGCTTACACTAGCAGTGTGGAACTGAAAGGTTTGTAAGAATGGATCTTTTATTATAGTTTCCAATTTCGTGTTTTTACGCAGTTTTCACTTGCCTGTTTTACTTTGGGATAGATTCCACAATAATATGTATTTTTATTTTTGTTATCAGGCTATGAAAATGGTGTTATTCGGGCATCATCATTCCGTACCTACCATACACCCCTCAATAAGCAGGTAGAACTACTGCTCGTGTGGTGGCAATTGTTAATTATTTTTTCTTGTCTATCTTATTTTGTATGGCAGCAATTTGCACACTAATTGGTTGTGAATTGTCCTAGATTGATTATGTTAACTCAATGAGAGCTGCTCGAGAATTTGCTTCGAGGGTTTCGGGTTCTTTAAAGGTAAGAAATCAATGTTGATTGCCCGTCTAAATGATTTCGCTCCTATGGAATTTATACTTTAGTAGAAAAACATGATTTTTATGCCTAATTTGGTATCCTTATCTTTCTCTTCTGGTTCATGGCATAAGTTATTAGTCCTTATCTTACAACTTTATGATCCTCATCAATTATCCTACAACAGCATGGCATGAGAACTTGTTGAGCTTTTCATGCAAGCAGTTTTGTGATGGTTGGAGAATTACTGTATGCAAGTGATGTGATAATGTCTGTCTTTAACATGATCTTTTCTGGTGCAGATGGAGATCTTCCCATATTCTGTGTTTTATATGTTCTTTGAGCAATACCTTGATATATGGAGGACTGCACTGATCAACCTTGCGATAGCTATTGGTTAGTAATTTGCAAAAACCTACTCAATAGGTGTCATAATACACATTTTTTCCAGGAAACATTTGTTTTGATTGCTTTTCTGGTACATGTGTAATGTTAAACATTGACCCCTGATAGATCTTGGTGACAACGCTGCTTTCTTAACATATTCCATAATTTTTTTCTTTGTAACTCAAAGTGGCAGTTGGAACATCAATATCTCATCCAGTGCCATTTTGATTTGTTCTAAATTTGCAAGATCCCTCTGAATTGATGTCAATATTTCTGCATCATTTGTTTTTAAACTGAATCAAAAAATTATTACCAATATTAAAAAGTAGCAATCCTGAGTGAGCTCAGATCTGTGATTCATGTCAAAATTTGGGTTCACAGGACATCAGTGATTGAGAGATATCTACTGATGTTATTTAATTCTATTCTGTGATTTTTGTTGTACCCAAATTTGAGATTTGTAGTTGACTTGGTATTTAGCAGCATTTTATTGATGGCTTGTCATTTTTTAGTTATATCTAATTGTCAATCCTATTCTCTTCTATTTGATTGCTACCAGGTGCGGTATTTATTGTTTGTTTAGTTATTACATGCAGGTTAGCTTTCTAATTTTGTCCCTTGATTTAAATTAGTCTTCATTATCCTGTTTTTTTAGAAGTAGATGTGAGGTGATGGGTTCAACTGTTCCAAAATACTAATTACTTGACACTTTTTCCCTCAAATGTAGTTTGTGGAGCTCAGCAATCATTTTGCTGGTGTTGGCAATGATTGTTGTCGATCTCATGGTATTTTATTCTAGGACAGTTACTACAAAACTTCTTTCATTTGAACTAATTTCACGTTGGTGTTCTATTTCCGTATGTTATTCCCTCTTACAAAATTAAACTCTGCAGGGTGTGATGGCAATTCTCGGAATTCAACTGAATGCAGTCTCTGTTGTTAATCTTGTTATGGCAGTGGGCATTGCTGTTGAGTTCTGTGTGCATATAACACATGTTTTTTCAGTTAGTGTCACTCAACTCTTCCTTTGATCTATGTTTTTGGCCTCAGAATTAATTGATGGGGTGTGCATCTCCTCTTCCCCCCCTCCTTCCCTCCTTTTCTGAAGGTGGTCATATGGATTTTTGGACCACCACAACAACACAAATAGTATACACCTATAAATAATTTAGACCATAGTGCTTTGTTGTGTGGACATTTACCATATTCATCAGTGTTTTTGCTGTATTATACGCTTACAAGTTTCTTAGCAGGTAAGCAGTGGAAATAAAGATGAACGGGTAAAGGAGGCTCTGGGTACAATGGGAGCTTCCGTCTTCAGGTTTTTTTGCTTCTCTTATGAGCCCCACCCCACTCCCTTCCCTTTATGTCGTGGTGATAAATGAAAAAAGAAACACCATCTATGAGCATCTATCCTGCTTAACTGTCATTATCTGATGTAATTTTTGCAGTGGAATCACATTGACAAAGCTAGTTGGGGTGCTGGTTCTTTGCTTCTCAAGGACAGAAGTTTTTGTGGTCTCTGTTCGTACACTGACTTGTCAATTATGGAAGCATTAATTTTCCAATAATTTTATATTCAGAGCCCTCTTGTGTTTTGTAGGTCTATTACTTCCAGATGTACCTAGCGTTAGTCCTCCTCGGTTTCTTACATGGACTTGTATTTTTACCGGTAAGTCAAAATAGTGATTCCTTAACTATTCCATTTTCCTTTTTACGGAGGACAATGAAATAATGAAGCAAGCCAAGGACCAGTAAGTTACTACTTTCATCAGAAAAGCACTAACCATCTATGGTGATTCACGAGAATCTTGAATTTAAGATTTTGGTTAGTAATATGCTGCTTTCATATCCACCACCATCAGTCACTTGATATTTATAATTGCAGTATTGATATTGTCTTTGATTTGTTTCACGAACTTGTTCTTATGCTTCTCAACATCTAGTCCTTCCAACACAAGAAACCCTTGCAAGGGAAACACTCAAATTTAATTATGTATACATTGGCGATCTCGTGGCGTTGACATGGCTTTTGTTCTGTTTCCAGGTGGTGTTGAGCATGTTCGGTCCACCTTCGAGATGTGTGCAGGCTGATAAGCAAGACGAGCGGCCTTCAGTTTCATCGCAGCCCTGATAATTCATCACAATACATAACTCTTTTTGTTTCTGCTTCCTGACAGAGAAACCGCATGTACAACCAGAGCAAATCACCCACCAAAATGAAAAAAACGGAAAAACAGACGGCGAAACAGAATAGCTTCCACCCCAACATGTAAAGCTTTATTTAGAGAAAGAAAGGAGGAAAAAGCAAATAGGAAAATCATTTAGCCAGCTGTTGTTGTCAATATTCTAAGGTAGCTGATTCGTCTAGGTTTAATACTTGTGATGGAATGATAGTCGCACTCTTTGAGGACTGTCTGTCTCTAGAGACATGCTCGGGGGATACAAGAATTTGACCCTGTCCTATGTAATCTTCGTTTTCTATTTTCTTTCCGATTTTCTTTGTTTTAATTTAAGATTCACATTGCCAGAATGGTCGGCTATAATCCGTGTGAATAAAGGCAGAAAGACTTTCTAAACAAAATAGATCAATCTTTTATGAATTTATTTTTATTATTCTCACAAGATTATATAGCAATATGTTGAAAGGAAATGCAATTCAAAGAAATATGGTGAAAGGATATGGCAAATCCAAGATTAAACCCTCGAAAAAACAAATTTTAACGTAAATATAAAAAAATTAATGTAAAAAATTATAAAAATAAAATAAGTATTATTAAAATATTAACATAAATATATAAGAACCATTAAACGAATAAAGTAAGGTTAAAAATAATTATAGCGAAAGTAGTTGAAAAATTTTGATATAAATCTATAAGAATTAATATAAAAGTTATAAAGATGAAACAAACATGGTTAAACTATTAACGTAAATATGTGAGATTTAAGATACCAAGTCATAATAATAAATTTAATTGAATTAAATTAGTTAAATATAATGCTCATATTCAAAAGAATAACATTATTATATTCTAGGGTAAAAAATAGAATACAAATAAAATTAAATATCATTTAAAATAAAATAGATAAATTTAAAACTTATTGTTAACATAAAATGGATAAGTTTATAAATTAATTGTGTTGTTTACCTGTTAAACAAATTATTATTATTATTATTTTTAAGTTATATTAATTGACCTTATAGTAAAATTAGCCTTCTTGTGAAATTCGCCCTAGAGTGGGGATTACAAAATCTTCTTGTGATGATGGCGGCATGACATGTAAGTTCATTTTGGCTTAGGCATCACGTCAATATTAGAAGATGACCATTTACATATATTCTATTTAGATTTACTCATATCAAATTAAAACATTTTATTATTTTTTGTGAATGTTGCATAGCATACTCTTTCCCTTCTTTTAAAATTGTTAGAAACTCTTTATTTTTTGTATAATTAATCCATGAAATTCTTATTAATGCATATTATGTGAATATAAAGGTCCAATACAAACTAAATCACAAAGCATATGACTAGGGTAGAATACAAAGAATCGAATTAATATATAAAATACTTTCAATACTACGCGAGCAAAATCTTGTTGGTGTTTCGTGGCTCTTGGCCCCTTGTTCTTTTCCCATCTTTTCAGTTTTTAGAGGCGTCGCTCCTGCCTCCAAAATCCTTACCCCTTGTTGCCCCTTGTTGCCGTGCTGGCTGCAGTTTCTTCCGACAGCACCATTGCCTTTGTTCGTCTTATCTGTTCTTACTGTTAAATCTTCAGCTGTTCGTTGTTCTCTGTTTGGTTGAATGTAGTGGAAGCTCATTTATGTGATTTTAAAATTCTCTTTATCCTATTTCATTTTTTTGTAGGCATCTAGACGGTGTTACTGTGTCAACATCTTCTAAACTAGGGACGAGTGTTTCAAAGGAATAATCCTGAAATTTCAATCAAGATTTTGATATGGACGATTTTGATATATTTTCAGATAAGTCTCTAGTAACCCAAGGTAAGGAAAGCTTCAGAAATTTATTTTTTCTTTCTTTTTCCTGAGTTGTTCTATTTTTGTGGCTGTTTAAATTAAATATTGAATTGTTTGACAGCTCGTGCTGGTGCTAAGTTTCAACCCAGAGCCAAACTAAAGTCTAGAAAGGAAAATGTTGCATCAATTCCTTGTAATAAAAAGGAAGAGGTCGTTACACAATCCTTGTCTAGTTTGGAAAATAGATTGACAAGTCCAAGAGGTTTGTCTGTAGATACATCAACAACATCTGGAACTGAAGAATCCTTGAAAACCAATTATGAGGATTTATCCCAAATTGCTGTTAACAAAGCAGATGATGTTGGTTTCATTGATGCACCTAGATCTGATATTCCGGTGACTGTCAATGATCATGATAGCCATTCTGTTCCTAATATATGGGCAAAAGATGTAATGGTCTTTGATTTTTGTGCTTGAGTTTCTTTATGACAAGCTATATATTGATAAGTGCTATTGGCTTCTGAATTTTTTTTGGTTTTAGGTAGATTTTGATTTGAATCCCTTTGATGATGTTGCAAACCAAGTCACAAATAATGGTGAGTTGATTCTTGTCATTACTTCATATTGTTCAGAGAATTATACTTGAGTGACAGAGTAGTGACATTAATTTCTGTAGCAGGTCGAGCTGGTGGCAAGTTTGAACCCAAGACTAGACCTAAAGGTAAAGTAGGTTCTTCTACTTCAATACCTTCAGAACTCTCTAATGTTAAGAAGGAAGAGACTGTTATTCTAGCATTAATGGGCTCCAATGCAGCTTGTATTGTAGACCCTGATGGCGTTGTAGATGACTGTGGGAGCTCAGAAGTAATGACCTCTTCTCAAGTTGCTGTCACAGATTCTTTGCTTTCAGAGGTTGCCGTTTCCAATGGTTGTCATGATTCACATTCTAGTTTTGGAAGATCAGTTGGGGAGGTAAAAGAAAAAATGTTATATCTCCTTCATGGTATTGGTGTATGCAGTACATTTTTCTTTGTTGGCTACAGATCATTCAGTACAATTTGACAAATTGGTTCCATCCAAAGGAAGAAAAAAGCAAAAGAAAAGTTAACACATTGATGTTACTTTCAGAATGCAGATATATTTTCTGGGTTGGAATGTCTCGACCAATTTCTTACTCAATCTTCTAATAATAATGGAGGTATTCAGATTGATGATGAAGGAACAGGAGCACAGGTGAAGATTAGTACTTCCATAAAAATTACTGAATTTCTTGTTTTTATTTGCCACCTTATATAGTTGTGTTTAATATTGATTAATTTCAGGAAGCAGGGGCTTTCCCTGATGTGGAGACTCAAGATATCATGTCTGGTGCAACCATTGCTTCTGGTATGTGCTAGAGTAGCTCCTATATTAATCTCAAGGTGTTTTTTTGTGTGTATTTCAAATACATTTTCACTTTTAGGACGGCATGCTGGAAAATTTAAACCCAAGACCAGGTTACAAACTAGTGTGGTCCCATCTCAACCTGCTGTGGTTGATATTGTTATGCATCCTCCAAACTCTCTGTTTGTTCCTTCTGAAACTATGAGCGTGGAGAACTTAATTCCTGATCGCTCACCCATGGATTTAGGTGCTTTTATTCCTCCAGATCCTTCTACCTCTGAGTTCCCAGCGAATGAGGAATTGACAAACCTCACAGAAGCTTCTAACCCAGGTGTTACACTCTCTGGAGATTTTCCTAGCATGCCTGGAAAACTGGTAAATCTGTTTATGCATAACTTTCTCCTGTATTTAATCTTTGACTTGGATAAAACTCTTTCTGAAATTGCATTATCTGATGCTATCCTGATTATGTTCTCCTGTTGGTTCTTAGAGCTCTAATAGCAGGAAAAGGGAGGCCTCTCTGATACCAAATCCTTCTCAAAAGTCCAAACAATCTTCTGCTAGTGATGGGGGGAATGAAAATGGTAAAGCAACAAAGCGGTTGAGAAAGCAGGTAACTAGTCCTAAGCTTGTTGATGATCATGAGGATGAGACTTGTAATGATGAGGGCCTAGCCACTGAACCTCCCACTAGTTCTGCTATAGATGAGGATAGAGATGATGGTGATGACGATGATGAATATAATGCGGAGAGTGCATTTTCAAAGAGGAGAACTTCTAGGAGGTCAAAGAAACCGATGGCTGAAAATGAAAAACCTCCTCGAAAGCGTAAGACAGCTAAAGAAAAACAAGTTGAAAAGCAAAAGAAAGTGAATGAAGCATCAGATCAGCCAACAGAAGAACAGCCCCGGAAGTTTTCTCATTCAACTCGTAGAAAGAGAAGATTTGGTTGTTACTACTACAAATTAAAGTTTGTGAGACATTATTCTTTATCTATTTTTTAATCATTTCCTTTTTCTTTTGTAGTGGATGAGTCTTTGCTTCACACCCCAGAGGATGAAATTGACTTTGCAAAGGTGGCCTTGAAGGATATTATTCTGCTTGCAGATTATAAGGAGCGAATAGCAGTAATTATTCTGTTTTTCTATAGAAGTTACCATGCTTCCACCCCAACTATGCAAAGGACTTTTACATTAGAATAGTCATTTATACTATCTTTGATTATTCATTTCTATTGCCATTCCCTGACCTAAATGTTCATATAATGCAGAAGAAAGAGGCAAAAGCATCAAAAATACCGTTGACCAATCAAAGGTATGTGAATCTTTTAACTATAATTGCATCCTGGTAAAACTGTGTTTATTTTCTTCCATTTTCAATACTTTTCATGTAATGCTTCTCAATTCAATCAATACGTTGCATTTTTTATTGTGAACTTATGTTTTGGCATCTTAATGGTACACTTTTCTCTCTCTCCCTCTCACCCAATAGGTTACTTCTCATATGCTAGTCTCTGTGGAAGTGTTGTTAGAGTAGGTTGAAATTATGCTGTCAAAACCTAACCATGCTTTGGGTAGCAATTGCTTCCATTGAGGTTATGATATTTCTTTTGTTGACAACACATACTAAACAGAGTAATGCAGGAGCATTCTAGAACTTATTTAAATTAGTTATTTTGATATGTTATTTTGTTTTTACTGTCTTTGGTTTATGGTTAGTTTATGTTTTTATTTTTTTTATATGGTCATATGATTAGCATGTGATCTTTTAATTTTTATGAAGGGCTAGGATTAAGAGCTGCTGTAAACCTAGTATAAATAGTCTTTGAGACACATTTGTTAGCCATATTATATTGGAATATTTTTGGTTAGAGGTTTTACTACCCTAAACCCTAGTTATCTAGTTATTTTGTTCCAACTTTGATTTTACATCAATTTTAACCTTTGTTCTAGTTTTATTTCACTTTTTTAGTTTACTTTTTATTGTTTCTACTTCCGCACTGCATCACTGAGTGTACTGGCTTGCTTGTGAGTTTGTCATTTTTGTAATAATTTCTCATTTTTGACATAATGTGCAGTCCACTGATTTATGTTTTTGGTTATATAATCTTCTGTGCAGTACCAAAAACACTTTTCCTGAGGAAAATGCTCATAATGAAGAAAGCTCTATTGCTTCAGAACAAGACCAAGGGTTTACAGATGATCAAATGAGTGGTGGGGCTCAATCGAGTTCCTTCTTCTTAAATTACCAGTCTTACATGGACAAAGAACCCAGAGCAAAATGGACAAAACAAGATACAGAATTGTTTTATGGGGTATGTGCATGAAGAATTTTAAATCTTTTTTCTTTCAAATGGAAACCAAGTATTCTTTATATCTGCAATGTGGTTGAAGAAAAATGCATAAAATATCTTTTCTAGTACTGCAAAAATTGTTCTGTCCGGATCTTAGTTTGCATGTGTGTCCGGTGGATGTGTCAATGAATTGATGTGGTAAAATTAATGTGAATCCTATTTTAGTATTATGAAGAGAGAGGTTAGCATCTTAGGACTCTTTCACCACTTTCTACAGTGAGTTTATGGTCTGATTTTCAATTGATGTATGCTCTAATGTGTTTTAGGCCATTCGGCAGTTTGGGCCTGATTTTTCATTGATACAACAACTTTTTCCTGGAAGAAGTCGTCATCAGATTAAGTTGAAATTCAAGAATGAAGAGCGTCGATATCCATTGAGGCTTTCTGAGGCTTTAGCAAGTCGTACCAAAGGTGGATTCCGTTTTTATTGTGTTTGCTATCGGAAGCTCCACTGGTCTACTTATTGTGAGCTGTGCCACACTTAGGTGTAATATCATTTTACTATCCTGCAGATCATTCCTATTTTGAGAAGGTGATTGAACAGTTGCAGCAAGTTGCTGGACAGGCAGAGCGGGAGTCTAATGGAGATGTTTCAATGGATTTGACACGTGAAGAGGCAGAGTTGACTCCTGAAGCTAATGTATGTTTTCTTTTCTTATTTTTTGTTTTCAATATTGTTGATAATTTGCCATGGTGCAATGTTGATCACATAACATGTGGTGAACATGTTGATGAGGAGACGTCTCCTGCGTAAGGACATAAATCTGTGTGGGAATTGCTACATGCATTGGGAATATTTACCTATTACTGAATTGTTGAGAAATTAATAGGTCATAAACAATAAAACAATCCAAAACTATCCAACTATGTTGATGCTTGGAGAAATCTTTGAATCTGGACTCAGTCTGAGTCTCTTCATGTATTTCACACCATGCCTCACATTTGTCTTGCATGCTATGCTAACCGCAACTATGTTTTTCTGTTTTCTTTGGATGGTGGTGGATAATTACTGTCATGATTGTTTGATAAGGGAACTATAGATGGATGAACATTTGGGTACGTACTGCCTACCCCTTTTGTAGCTATCTAATTGAATTTTGCATCTTCATTGGCATATGTGATTGCAGGGGGAAGCAACAAAAGCTGAGCAGGATGAGGATGAAGCAGTTGGAGATCAACAAGCAGATGTTGCTGAAGACCGTAGTACTTTTAAGTCTGATGAAACTGATGATGATGATCACGATGACAT
The DNA here is from genome assembly GCF_000208745.1 of Theobroma cacao. Lineage (NCBI taxonomy): Eukaryota > Viridiplantae > Streptophyta > Magnoliopsida > Malvales > Malvaceae > Theobroma > Theobroma cacao. Next base: position 2,702,963 of record NC_030857.1, on the reverse strand, counting down.
ATTGAGTTCATATAGAAGTGCATTTTAGTAATCAAAGACCAGAAAAGGATATTTTCAGGCAATGTTTGTATGTGGGTTTTGCAGAGGAATGGGGATTTGTAAATACAGAAAGCCTCTAGCTCCCACTCTTACTCACTGCCAACAATCTGATTCATTATTTTCCATCTCAAACTCGTATCTCTTTCTGCACTCGTACTATGATTAATAACTTGTTTACCGAGAGAAACAGCTATACACACAGCATAGATTACTGTTTCTCTCCACAAGTACTTAATCATTGTCTCCTTTCTTTGCTTCATTTCGTAATACCGTTACTATTTTTCTAGTTACTGTAAAAAAACAAATACACATGGAGGGAAATGAACTCCCTGGGCTCCAACCGCTTACAGTGAAACTCTGTTATCAAGAAAATAAAAGCTAACTTACAGATAATATACACATTTATATCTGTAAGGCATATTCTAAAGAATCAAAAACTGGGAAAGCAAATCTCGTCTTTTTTTCCGATAAATTCACTTGACATAGCAGTTTACTGCTCTAGTCCTGACTAAATATACAGCAAATCTCATCTAGAAAAAGAGAAACAGATTCCAAGTGCACCAATTTCATGTACTCAAGCCTCTGCCTCAGAAACAGAGAGGTAGCTTAAGATGGCGTTCATGGTATTGAATGAAACTTTTAAAACTTAAAACCACCTCTGGTTCCTCCAGTAGAAAACAGTCGTCAAACTCTACTTCCCTGAATCCTGTCAGAATTATTTCCTTCCAAATTTTTCTTTTCTCTTTTTAGTTAACTTCTTCTGCTAGGCCAAGAAACGATTGTTTCATTCGACACAGCATTCCAACAACAGTAATTGTTACCAAGGAGGATTAAGATTTCTGCTCTCAAAAACATTGCTTCACAGATTGCTGCCAGGATCGATTTTCTCATTACTTACCAAGCAAGATTTGAGCCATGATCTGTATCAATGGGAGAAAGCATACATATGAATACTACCCGCTGTTACTACAACTTTAGATCATGAAAGACCAGTGCTTCCTGAAGACCTGTCCCAAGTGATGATGAGAAACTTGCAATGAGAGTTTAATTGTGTTGCCTGAGAATATTGAAATCTGAATCAATGAGAGAAAGCATTCCTACGAATACTACCCACTGGCATCACAACTTTAGATCACAAAGGACCAGTGCTACCTGAAGAACGGTCCAAGTGATGATGAGAAACTTGCAGTGAGAGTTTAATTGTGTTGCCCTGAGATGATTGACATACATCAATACACTCCTTCAAATCCGCATCACAAGTTAATAAGACCCACTCAGAATCATCATCTAAGTACTTGAGATCAAATCTACTTATGTCATCTATATTAAATCGTCGTGTAATTTCATGCAATAAATCTTTAAACAGCCATTTATTGTGCATGCGAAGTCGGATCTTCTCATCTCCATATGTGACCTTGATCCTTTGAGCATCCAAATCTTGAGCAATCTGGCTAGTATTCTTCGATATGGGTTGAAGACTGTCAGAAATAAGCTGTTCATTGAGAGATCGAAAGCTCTGGGATCTTGGGAACAGCTTTGGTCCTTCTTTACTTACAGCATGCAGCTCCGCGTCACTTCTGACCCTTTTCAGCTCACAATCCCCAGAGCTTTCTCCGATTGTTAGATCTTCATTACCAGAAATTTTAGAAGGTTGATGTGTTCCACTGGAGTAGCATTGACTTGAACTGGAACTTTGACTACATGAGGATGAAGGTGAATTTGAAGTAGCAGCTTGGGGCAGGAAATTATCACCCTCAGGCTGTATGCTTGTTTGCTTTGGCTGATCATTCAGCCTTGTGGTTGATAATGTACTGGTTCCTGATAATTTTGGAGAGGCCAGCTCTGGAAAGTTTGAATAGAAGGAACTAATATGAAATGCACCAGAGGCACCTTGTACTGAGTCAATGACGTTTTGGAGTTTCTGTAAGGAATGTCCTACTTTCTTGATTTTTCGAGAAGGCCAGCGTTTTATTCCATGTTGCCTACAGATTCTTTTCAAGGTTGTGGGGCACACTGAAAATAGAAGAAAATTAGGAAATGACATCAATTATAGAGAAATAATAGAGAAAAATATACATTTATCTTCATTAGCATACCATGCTATATAGCAAGGATACTTTCTGAAACACATACCATGAACCAGAAAGATAGTAGCCATTACAGTAACAGACAGACCTCTTTTGTTCAAACATTTAACCTTTTTCTTTCTCCATTTTTCAACAATAACTTCTTTTCAGAAAACAGTATTAGACTATATATCTACCAAACTTACAATTCAGCCAAAACATTCAATGAATTTTATCTTTATTGCAATAAAACTTACCACCAATGCTTTTTGCAGCATCTTTTAGGCTTCCAGCAAAATGTTGGCGGAGAACTTGCAAAGTGATTGTTTTTTCTGCCTTGGTACGCCTTTTCTCTCCTGTTTTTCCCATAGCCAAACTTGTAAAGCTAATCTCATTGAAAGTGGAATCTCCACATTCAACACTTTCTCTTAGGCCAACTTGTTCATGATGCTGCTTCAACTCAGACAATTCTTCATCCAACATTGCCCTTGGTTTTTCCTTTCCAAGTCCCAAGGCAGCATTAGTGCTCTGTTGAACCTCAGTGAGACTGGCAGTCCAAGATGAATTTTCTGAAGAACGCTTTTGTGAACGATGAGTGCACTGCTCCTTTGATAACTGATCTCTACTAGGTATGCCATCCGAAGGGGCTATAACTTCGCTAAGTGCCAAATCTGTTTCTTCATCTAGCTCTTTATCTGTTACAACCCGTAAGCTACAGCATACTTGTTGTATAATGATGGATAGTGAATTAAGCATCTTCTTCTGTCCTTCGGGATCTCTGCAGTCTGTAGGTAAGAAGAACTCCAATACAAAGTCCGCATTACCAGTGTGGATGCATCGCAGACGAATTGCAACAGCAGCATGCAAGTTAAACATCATTGCATGGTGAGCAAGAGGATATTCAGTCCTTTTAAAGGAAGTTATGTCAGCTGAGAAGCATGGTTGGTTAGTCATAAATGCTCGTCCAGCAACACCCTGACCTTTTAACAAGTGATGCTCGGAGCAAGCCTCATGAAAACCCAGGATATTAGGATCACCTATATGGCAAGCATCATCCACAGTAGACACACAATGAACATAGTTATCAGTGGAATGCCGGCAGCCCTCTTTACCTTGCTCGATACAAGAAACCCAAGTCTGAGCCAGGGGTAATCCGTGTGTGTCGCAAGCACATCTTAAAACTTCTTTGATCTCGTGTAAGCCAGCTTGGTAGGATTTATTGCATGCCTGATAAAGCGGGAGTCTAACCCATAAGTGCAAGAACAAGTTTTGAACTCCTTAGCAATTGAATTTATTCCATAGCTGAGAGAATTTACCTTTACATTTTGAGTGCTGGAAGCTATAGAACTCCTAAGATTGACAGCCTGCTTGTAAAGAAAAACAGGATTAATGAGCATTCTCAAGACTTGATTGGCAAACTGCTTGCTCCAAAATGCAACTATAAGCACAAAGTTAATCAAAACTGCCTATGACAGAGTATAAATCGTAGTTCCTATTTCAATATAAATGAAAAATCATGAAAACAAGAATAGAAATAAATAGAACTTTTAAATATTTGTTGTCCTTAAATTGGGTAGTGTGTTAGCACAAGATTCCTACCAATAGCTAGTTTAAAACTGATGCATTTAACAATGTGGCAGCATCAACAATATTTGCAATTACTCATATGTGATAGCCAAAGAGATAATAAGAATAGAAGAAAACATCAATAACCAAACTTACACAAGGAATGACAAGTTTAATATGAGACAACCACTAAAAACTCAACATGTTTCTTCAAGCAAAAAGAGAAAAGTTTCATTATGAATTAATCATTAGTTCAATGCATGAGATTGACCATGTTCCAAATGCAATTTCAAGTAATTATATACCAAGACTTGCAACAAAGGTAAATTAATATTCATTAAGAATTCCTGTCTATAATAATAAACTTGTTGAACAAGAAAAAAGTACATAATTCCGTCACCTCTCAAAAAGGAAAACATAAAACAGGCAAAGAAAAGAACCTCTAATGCTTTGCAAACACTTTCGAGCTCGGGACGAATCTTGATTTTCTCGGTAGTCATCACAACTTCAATAACACCCAAGCAAGTTCTGCTACCTTGTTCAAAAACAGGAAGGGCAAAGGTTCCACGGACATCATGTTGTTGAGCATGACCTAACCGTGGGTATTCATCACTTCTAAAGAATCGGACATCAGGAGTCCACTCTGGAACCTTACTCAGGAAAACCCGACCAGGCAGTCCTGCTGCGTCCTTGGAATCCTCCTCTGCTGGGAATTGATATTTGACGGAGATGTTCCTGTAACTTGCAAGCCTTTGGCTGTTGCAATCGAGTGAAAAGGGTTGTTCACTGGTAGTTAGAACACGTCTACCTCCTCTATTTACAGGTACCCATAGTTGTACAAGGACATCTTTTTCTTTTGCGAAATCTTTAATGTAATCAAGTGCCTGAATTAACCTCTGCATTACAGAAGTTGCGGGACCTGGACTAGTTCTGGGTCCAATCCACCACCTTTTGCTTAGCTCAGAACCTTCAGTTATACAATAACCATGTGGACTGTGACTTTTGTCAACATCAGCCATGTGGCTAAATTGAGGACTGACCAAACTTTCAGCTTGAGTCCCATTCATATGTGAATTCCCAGGCAACAACGATCTCTGGTTCTCTCCTTGATTATGTATTTGAGAGAGGCCAGCACCCAAATCACCAGTGTTAGACTCTGAAGTAGGCCACATGAATGCAGGATCAAAGAAAGCATTTGAACTGGACGGACTAAGAGTAAGGAATTCGGATCCCTCTGCTGTCTCCAACCAGCATCCATCTAAAAACAATTCATCCATGTAATCAAAGTCCATTGCTGAATATGAAGGCCCGCCCAGGATGGCGCCTGGTGAGAAAACGGTATCTTCCATGGTGGCCTTATTCCCACTGAATTTAGAAATCCAAGGTCCCTCAGGATGATCTAATGTCAACTATAAATTTGACAAGAATAACTTCTAGGATGAATTCCAGTCTTCAAAAGATAATCTGCCCATATTGACCAAACAAGGCGGATCAAATTCGTTAGGAACACCAACTTGGATAAGATCATGAGAATATAATGAAATTCCACAGAGAATCGGAAACAGCAAAGCCAATCGACTAAAAGGTCAAGGCAAAGGATAGGGAATAAATAACGAGTATCATATAAAGATTAGGCTTCCCGTTCGCTGTTCCGCATCAAATATGAGTCAAAAGAAGAAAAAGAAAAGATACAAATCACCAGCAAGGAAGACGAGAATCAATCAATGGATAAATCTCAATTTGAGAAGCACCATATTTTCACGGTACAAATTGAAAACGAAAACAAAAGAACAAACAAATAAAATCCCACTTTCCACAGATTCTTCCCAAGTTGGTCAGCTGATACCTTTACCACCTGTGATTCAAGATTCTCGTTTTAACAGAAGGAATAAAGAAAATACGCTTAAATGAAAGTAAGTATCCCTATTACCAGAGCTAACTAATCTGGTTTATGTACTAATCTAAACCAAAACACTAATCATTAAACGCAAGAGATTTTCATTTTCTTTCAAAAAAAAAAAAAAGACAGCACCTCACGATGTACTATGTGGAGATTCTTGAAGATACCCCAAATCTGAAACCGGTACTATACCTATATTATGTTTTATGTTTCTCCTTGTATTTATTTTATTATACTTTTTTTTCTTGAAAGTTGAAATAGCTCAAAGAGAAAAAAAAAAAAACCTGAAGCAGGAACAAGAACGTGAGCAACGAAGACAGATCTCATAAAAGCTTGAAACAGGCTGTCTCTCTTCACAACTCCACAGGATATGACCAGTTGCTTCTCATAGTTATTATCAGCGTCCACTCTAGAAAAACTCAGACTTTTATGATTCCAGGTTACTGAGAATGAAGATTCTGCCTTTCAAGCATTGGCCCCACGCCACGCATAAACAACTCCCTTCCTTGGGCTTGGAAATTCTAGGTGGAAAAAGTCAACTATTTGCAGCCCACCTGGATAAAGAACCAGGCAAATTTATCTGCCTTGCTGTTGCTGTGCTTTGTTATATAAATATGGTAGGTATTGCTGTATTACGTAATACTAATATTACTAAAATGAAAAGTGGAATCAGGTTTCTTCAAGTGGTAAAAAAAATGGGGTTGCTTTCTTGAGTGTGTGCCACTTGAAGAAAGTCTCGAGATGCTCTTCTCTCCCCCCCATCACTCACACTCCTCGGCAACAGCAGCTTCCACACACCCCACCTCCCTCCCTTCTCTCTCTCTCTCTCTCTATTAATTTATTCCACAAGTACAAACAAATCTTATTTTATTTTATTTATTTTTATTTATAATATTCAACAAACAACTGGTGCACGATGGCCGGCTCCAAGCGAGCCTGAGTCAGACTCAGACAGGTACCTTCCCCCCTTCACTTTAAAAGTTAAATCTTCAGTTTTTTAATTGTTACACAAGTTAAAAGTCTTTTTTTTTTTTTTTTTTCTTGCCTGCTGGATCCTTTGATTCTAACGATTTTGTGTCTGTCAATCATTCTGTGTTCCCCATGCTGCTGTGTACCTTATTTTCTGCTATATTCCCCATTTCTTTAACAACGTTCCAAAAGTGCCAAATCGTTCAATGCTAGTACGACTATATTCCCCATTTTCGCTTTAATGAAAATTAATTATCATTCTATCGAATATAAATTCATATTTTTATATAAAATAAATAGAAAATATCAACAAATATTAAATATGATGATTAATTTTTTATTAAAAATTTATTTAAATATAAATTAAGAATTCGGTTGAATACAGAAAAAGATAAAAAATTTAGTTGAAAAGATGATCATAATTCAAGAATTTTTCTTGCTATTTAGGCCTTACAAACAATCAAAATTGTGATGTGAACAACGTAAAATGGCATATTCTAATGTAGAAAAAAAAAGGCTGTTGTCAAGAACAGTTGACGTTTAGTTGCAAGGCAAGTTGGCGTGAGGAAACCACGCTGGTCAAGAGGCCAAGGGTGGGCAGTGTGAGCCGCAGCCTCTCCATTAACTTGACAAACCTCAATCATTTCAACAACGTTCCACGCAAAGTAGGTAGACCTTTTCCTCTTTCATTTCTCCCTGTTTTTTCCCCCGAAAACTGTTTCTCCGCCTTTGAAAAAAAATTAAAAGTGTACTGCCAGCACCAACCGTTTCAATCATGCAAGACCTTTTAATATAGACCAAAATTTGAGGGCCAAGAGAAATGTGAATACATTATTACCGATATCAACCTCAGAACTTGATAAGATTTAATTCACAAAAAACAAAATACATTAGGTAATTAAAAAATAAATATTAATCCTCCTGTCCGTTTTCATATTTTCTCCTTTGACTTTCACAAAAATTAAAATAAACGATATTCAATCATTTTTAATAAAAAAATGTATAAAAATCATAAAAAAATACATTTATAACATAAAAAAAAGAATATTAAGTGTTTTAAAAATAATTTTACTTTCGGATATCTAAAAAAAGAGATAGAGACGGAGAGGATAGTATTTATAACGTGTGCACGTACGCAATCTTTAGTTTAGGTAAGGTTATGACTTAAGATTTATGTGTAAAACAGACAGTGCATAAAAGGGATTGAAAGGTAATGGTGGGATTGATTATGAGGTAAGAAGATTCTAGTTTTATTATTAAATTCATTTAATGCTAGCATGTTGTAGGATTTTTAATCTTAATTCATCAACGTTGGTGATAGCACGGTTCTAATCCGTATACCTTTACATTAATATTACTTTAATTCTGTGTTTGAATGCAAAGGATTGGAAGGAAAAAAAAAAACAGAGTGGAGGAAAAGAAATTGTGATTTGCCTTTCACTTCTTTCGGTGTTTAGTGGAAACACTTCAGGGGCAGTTAAACTTAAAATGCCATAAGTTTGAATTAGAAACAAAATTCAAATTGAAATCACGTTGTACAAGAAGGGGAGAGTTTTCTAAGCACTTTGTCTCACATCATTAGTTTGAAAATCCTGAAAACTATTGTTAACAAAAGCCACCAAAAATGACAAAAAGATTGTTCAAGGGAAACTTTTTCTAAAAGCCATTGGTGCTTCCGTCTCTCTCTCTCTCTCTCTCTTTTCACACTTAATATTTTTATTTTTTATAATTTTTTTTCATATTAAAAAGTATTAAATATATATTCTAATAAATTTCAAAATTACAATTTTAATTTTTTTATAAAATTTAAAAAAAAAATTGAAATACGAAGAAAATACTATTTATTAACATTTGCCAAGAGATAAGGAATTAAAATAATTGGCAAGGACAGCATATTTGTGATTGGGGACGAGAAAGGAAGGGAGTAGCCGACCAGTTGAGTTGAGAGGAGCAATTTGGAAGCAACGCTCCAAGCGCGAGATGGGAGGGTGACAGATAGCCCTTGGTTCCAACGAGATACCCGAGGCTGGCCACTGCAAGCAACAATCCTCGGTTTCAGGACACGGGCCGAATGGATCTTGCCTCGGTTTTTTCAGGGTTCATTGTTCATTGATTTTTTTTTTTTTTTTCTTATTCTCTCTTTTTTTATGAACTTATCCATAACAAAAGAATCTGGCGTCCGATTTGTCATTCGATCAGTTTATCTGATTAGTAGATGTCGAACTCGTTTCTGGTCCAATATGCTCAAGCTCAGGCCTCTTAAAAGTTCGGAAGATAGCCAAGCTTTCAGATCAGAATAAGCAGAAGATTCCATCATACGGGCCCTGATTCATGCATATGAGTAAACAAAGCGGACGCAAAGCCCACAGAGTTGAGAGAGAAATGTGCTAGTAGTAGTATTTTGTTTTTTATTTCTAGTTTTGGTTTAGTGCCGCACTGCTGCGCGGACATTGCCGTTTCTGGCTGCATGAAGCCAGATATGACTGAGACAATATGCTAAGTAATGCGTGAGGTAGGGCCAAGATACCACAGCTACAAGCATGCATTATCAATATGCATGGTACTCAAGCAATGCAGCAGTGCAATTTCAATTCGAACAGGTCAGACAGTAAATAGTACATATTATGCATACAGCATTTATTAAATAGGACGATCAGCTTAAAATTCACATACATACATGCAAGTTTGTTTAGTACATATTACAATATGGCAGAGAACAAAAGGATCAACAGTAAGTTTATGGTTCCCAAACAACCAATATATTTCGGTCCTCGCTCATCACCCTCTGCAACTCCAAGCATCCAGGTCGATAGTCTATTCAAATGTTTGGCTTCACATTGAGACGAGATGCTAGCTTCTGACCCAAAGATTTGCAAGCCTGTATCACATGTCAGTCATTGACACCACATGAGTAAGTTAATTCCAAAGATCAGACCTACAAAGGTCACACTGATATGATTTGAGAAGTATTGAGAGGAAGAGAGTTTAACCTGAGACCAGTATGTGATCCATATGCTGCGGATTTCATGAGTGACACGTGGATCAGACAAGGCATCAACCCAACGGCAGATGAATCGTTCTTGCCTGGTTGCAGTAAGACAAAGCAAAATAAAAGGAAAAATGAGACTGATATTTTGATTTATCCATTTATTTTAATTTAAAACTTAAAAATAGCTTAGAACCCAATGATACCTGTCTGGTGCCCAGGATCGGTATCTCTCTCCTGGCTGTTTAAAGTTGTTCTCCTTCTCAATGATGCACTGCATCAACCAAAAGACTTAGTAAGTACATTACTCTCACCAACCAAAGATATACCGATTTGTAGATAATCTTGGAAGCTGTGTGCTAAACTTAAAGGAGACAAGACACCGCAAAGCTTGAAAACCTAAATAGAAACCATAAAGAAAGAGAGTAAATATCATCCCCTACCCTCTTCCCTATACATAGCAATCAGACAAACATGCTGTTTACTATTGCTTCAACATTGGATGGTGGGAAATTAATAATTACTTCAAATGCTTCTTTTGCAGCTTTTATATCAAAATTTAAATGTCAAAATCAAGCAAATGGTTGTCTAGATCTGGATTGTGCAAAAACATACATATAAGCTCATGTAATTGGACAAACATGAACTGCATTGCTAAACTTGGTTGAAACTACAAACATCACTTTGAAAATCAGACAGAAGAAGTAACAGGAACTGACCTTCTCACGCCTTCCACTGCAAACAGCAGGAGGGATAGGGAACCTCTCAGCATGACGAACAGGATCATACCTTGAAGGGAAGTAATTGATCTGAAAAACAGCATCATAGCATCTGATCAGAACACTGGCCACCATGACTTAAAGCATGCATGTCTTAATCTATGCATGTCTTGAAAACAAACATATATATTTAGTTCAACCCATTACACAATCAGGAACCAATTGTCATGCTAGGAGAGATTAATAGAAAATTGGTGCAGTACCTCCTCATCCCTGTGCATGAAATTCATAAAACCTTCATGGTGATTGTTGTGATGAGCACACTTGGGAGCGTTGGGTGGGAGTAGCAGATAGTTTGGTCCAAGCCTGTGCCTCTGGGTATCAGCGTAGGAGAAAATACGAGTCTGAAGCAACTTATCATCTGAGTAGTAGATTCCAGGAACCACAATGGCAGGGCAAAATGCAAGCTGTTCATTTTCGGCAAAGAAGTTGTCAATGTTCTTATTCAACACCAAGCGCCCAACAGGCTGCAGGGGCAAGATGTCCTCAGGCCAGGTCTTGGTCACATCAAGTGGGTCAAAGTCGAATCTGTCTTCATGGTCAGGATCCATTGTCTGGATGAAAAGCTTCCACTCAGGATAGTTTCCAGCTGCAATTGAGTCATAGAGATCCTGAGTGGCATGGCTATGATTAGCTCCTCCAACCTTGATTGCCTCTTCTTCCAGCAAGCATTTGACCCCACAAGTGGGTTTCCAATGGAATTTCACATAGTGTGCTTTTCCAGCCTTGTTGATCAGAGTATAGGTGTTCACACCAGAACCTTCCATGTGTCTGTAATCTTGTGGAACACCCAAATCATCAAAGAGGAAAGTAAACATGTGCAAGCTCTCAGGATGGTGCGAGAAGAAATCAAGGATCCTCCAGTTCTCCTGGATGTGAGACTTAGGGTTGGGTTTAAGAGCATGGACCATATCAGGGAATTTCATTCCATCACGAACAAAGAAGACGGGGAAATTGTTTCCGACAAGATCAAAATTACCCTGAGTTCACATGAAAAGTTTAGAATATGAAGAGACCAACAAGTTTAAAATCAAACCAATATTTCAACAAAGTAATGCATAATAAACTCAGGATTATATTCATGAATAAACCTTAAACCCAATAAAAAAGTATGATCATACAATTTTGAGTAAAAAAATCTTCAAAGCAAGTTTTAACGACTTTACCAAAGTTACAGGTGCTCTAAACTTCTTCCTTTTAAAATTAGAAGGCACCAAATGCATCCATCAAATTATCTAACCAGATTAGTGACACAGAGGAGGTGGCAGGTAAACTCTCACCTCTCGGGTGTAAAACTTCACTGCAAAACCACGAGGGTCCCTCAGGGTTTCGGGGCTTCCACGCTCATGGATGACAGTTGAGAAACGTACAATAACAGGGGTCTGAACTCCAGGGGCTCGCAGAAAATCTGCACATGTAAGGTGAGAAATGTCATGGGTGACCTCAAAGAAACCCTTTGCACTGGCTCCCCTAGCATGGACAACACGTTCTGGAATCCGCTCCCTATCAAAGTTGGCAAGCTTCTCCACCAGATGATAGTCCTCAAGGAGAATTGGACCTGTCAAATAGAAATGTAGGTTCCAAATTATCAACACCATTTGTTAAAAGAAAATTGTTCCCACATAGAATATTAACATAGTCTTCAAGTTTTACAATTTGATTGACACAAAATGCCAAGTGTAAACCCCAGCCCCCCACCCAGCTAATAAAAAAAATGGGAAAAGATGGTTTTCAGTCTAATAGTTACAGGAATGCATTGCATAAGACTACTATATTAGTGATAGTGATATATAATCAAATAGGAACAACCTAAGCAAACTATAACAACAAAAATGCTGATCGCGGCACAAATTATAATGATAAGGTGCTCTTGATAATCATAAGTATTGCCAAAATGAATATCAACTAAAGAGGAAAGTGCTCAAGAAAAAGCATGACTAATAATCTGGCAGTCAGTAGCGGATGATTTTCATTATAGTTACACAAGTACTATTTCTATAAAAACAAAAGAAAAAGGGGGAGAAAATCATATACCTCTGGGTCCGACAGTGAGTGATGAGTTGTTGTTCCAAACTGGCGCACCAGAATTAGTTGTCCAGAATGGGGAATTGAAAGCACTTGATGGGCGGTACTGCATCATCCAATTTAGAATACCCAAAAAGAATGATTATTCACTAACGAACTGTAATCGCAGAGAAAAATGAAAAAAACAAAAAGAAAGAAATTCAACTCGATTCATCAAAATTATTATTATAAAGAGACTTATTTGAAATGGCTTTTTAGTACTTCAGTCTTCGGAAGTCAAAAATAATTTTCTCCCTAAAAAGCGATTTCTCATCTAATAGCTTAAGGTAAGAAACGATTAGGAACATCCTGAAGAAAACTTTAATCGAAGCAAGCAAGGCCACGTTACAGAAATCCAATTAACAAAAAACGAAAAAAAAAAAAGAAGGAAACAGAATCAATCAAAAACGAACCTCAGCAAGATTTGATTGAAAGAAGAAAATAATTCGTCAAAAACAAATACAAAGTCGAATTAAATCCAGCAAACGATTATTAATTATAATTAGAATCGGAGAAGAGAAAGAGTACCTTGTAGGGATCCATTAGTGAAGGGAAGTGCAACGGCAGGAGGAAGAGAGAGTTCGGTACGAAAAAGAAGGAAACGAGAAGCGTTTGTGTGCGCCAATCGGAGGCAGACCGGTTAAATTCGGCGATTATTTATAGGCGTTCGTGGCTCGCGATTCTATTTTTTCTCCCCCGTCATCTGGAAATGCAGTTGCCACGCGATATTCTTACAATGTTCTCACCCAGTTTCACGTCTCGCCTTAAATAGTCGGCGATGTTTATCTCTTTCGAAATATAATCTTATTGTTAACGTGTACTTGTGGATATTTTTTAAGGTTTGTTAAAATTTTATTTTATAAATATATTATTTTTATTAATTAAAAATAATATAATCACGCCTTAACCATGCCTGTAAATAGTCATTGATGTTTATCTCTTTTTAAATATAATCTTATCTTTAACATGTGTTTACGGATATTGTTAAGATTAGTTAAATTTTTTAAATATATATATATTTTTTATTTTGTATATTATTTTCATCAATTAAAAAATAAATGATACATTAATTATAACATTGCCTTAACAAATGTCTATAAATAGTTATTGGATTTTTATCTCCTTCTAAATATAATCTTATTGTTAACACCTAGTTATGGATTTTGTTAAAAATAGTTAATTTTTTATTTAATATATTATTTTTATCAATTAAAAAAATGAATGATACATTAATTATAAATTTTTTCTCATAAATATCACCTTACCAAATGTCTATAAATACTCATTGACTTTTATCTCTTTCTAGATATAATTAAAATTTTATGCTCATTATCTTGATAAAAGAAAAAATAAATATTCATATTTAAAAAAATAAATTATTAAATTTCGTAATTGATATTAATAATTAGTATAGATTCATAATCATTTTTCGTGAACAAATAGATTCTTAAACTTTTCTATTACTTATATTGTAACAAACTTGCATATAAGTTTAATATTACCTAAATAGAAAATTATGAATGATTTTTTCAAAAAAAAAGAATTGAATTTAATTAAAAACTTTCATCTCTTAAATGTTTTTATATATTTATATTTTTTATCATAAAAAATTAAGCTAATATAATTGACTTTTAAATATTCTTTATTATTCTAACATAAGTTTTGAACAAATTCCATTTCAATCAAATATTAATACCATCAAATTTTAATTTGTCAAAATGTAACTAAAATATAATTTTAGTAATATTTAAAAAAATCTTGAGATATTTTCAAACATTTGGGACAAGACAAATTATCGTGAGCGGCCGAGAAATTGGAATCCCCGCCGATTTTTATGGTATGAAGATGGAGAAGCTGGGGCCCGGAGGGCGATATCATTGAATTTATTTATGGCAAGAAATGCAAGAAAAGTAAAAAAAATTAATTAAATAATTGAGAACGTCCGGAATTGATGGATCCTTATCCAGGGATTGGATTTTTGCTAGAGCCAATGCGCAACCACTTGTGGCAGAAGGTGACATGACCACTGCATGATGACACGTCTGCAATAAGGTCCTTGAAACGTGTGCCCTCTGCCTTAAAAGCCTTGAAGCGCCCCCAAGTGCCCGGATAGAGTTTTGTAAGAGTTGTGTGGTTTTTTTGGAGGTTTTTACGAGAGAGTGTGAAAGCTGCTAAGCTTTGCTAATATGCTGATAAGATTTCACTGGGCCTTTGAGCTCATCTTAGCCACAAGACTGCCTCTATGGGCCCACATATAATAGAAAAAAACAGAATTTGGTTTAAATAACAAAAAAAAAAAAATCAAAATGATGTCCGTTCATGTAACTGAATTTTTATATTTTTATTATATTTAAAAATATTTTACATATTGATTTATATACAAAAAGCTTTTTATTATTTCTCATATTCGTATAAATTCTTAATTTTAAATAAAATAATAGATCATTAAACTTTATCTTAATTGACATTTTCTATTTATATAGCATATGACATGGCAAGTATGAAAGGTGAAATTTTCACCTTAGTTATCACGTGATTACATAATCTAATCAGATCAAAAATTACTAATTGACATATGATAATTTTTTATTACAGATTAAGAGCTTACATGGTATAATAAAAAAAGAGTTAGAGATATAAATAAAGATATTTTTTAGTATAATAAAAATAAAGAAATTCAGTTACATAAGTTGATATAATTAGGGAGTTGTTTTGTTATTTAAACCAAAGAATTTCGGAAAAAAAGAACTAAGAAAAGAAAATTTTGTTAAACATTCATAAACATATCCATAAGATTTTGTGTCATTTACAAATTTTTACATGCTTTTGTGCCACGTGTAATTGAAAGAATCACACTTTTTTTTGGCACCTTTTAAGTGAAAAAAGAAAAGAGGAAAGGGGATTGGGTTTTTATTAATGCTTGATATTTTGTGCATTGTTTTCCTTAAATGATGCTTGATATTTTTCGATTTGTGATCATTCTTCAGAGAAGTCCAGAAGGTTTCCGATGTGGGAATGCAAATTTTTTTTTTTTTCCCTTTCGATTAGGTTTGAACAACCAAAATACACCTATTTTCGATATATTTTGATGACCTGTAATGCTCTGATATGGAAAAAGAAGTACAAAATCTTACCCTTTTGAAGGGAGTTTTCTAATTGATAAATGAGCAGATTGTGCACGTCACTGTACTTCAAAGTTCAAAACTTTAGACTAGCCAATACTCATTTCAACCAATTTCAATATTAAATTTCCGTATTTAAAAAATATTTATTTTATATTTTTATGGAAATTATGATAAAAATTTTGATTTTGATATATTTTATATTTAAATTTAATTTTTTATTAATTTAAATTTTGATTAAATTTTTTAATATGAAAGAAAACGAAATCATGAAAATAAATTTATAAATATAATTTTGAGATAATTACCCAAAAAAAAGTTGTAATAAGCGTTAGTAATTCAGCGATAAGATGTGTTTACGACTCTAACGTTAACTAGAAACTAATGGAAAAATTTAGGAAAATCAAAGACTAATACGCAGCAAGTACAAGCAAAGGATACTTGCTCCAAATTACGTACCGACTACAGTGAATTGATATCAATGAACAGATACCATCATCTCCGAAGTTGTTCAACATGAGCAAAGCGAATTGACCCCAAAATGAAATGAAAAGCATAATCAACAATTAATTGAGAATTTAGATTGCAGTGGTAAAAAATTATGGAATTTGTTCAGACTTGCTCATAAGCTGTAAAAGCGCATTTGCTTTCCTCCGTGCTCTTATTGTTCCACTCTGGGAGATCTCAATCAAATGCTCGTACACACCAAACTGAAGGGCTGCAAGAGTGTGAGATGAATTACTCGAACCCAACGAAAGAAGAAGCGAGGTTGCACACTCCTTGTTCTTAGGGGTGCCATCTTTGATGAAGTCAACCAGAGTTTCAATGAATGAAAGCTGACCGATCTCATGTCGCCCTTCCGGGTGCTCTGCAAGAGTTAAGAAGATGGAGAGGGCCTCATCAACCATGTCCAGGTTCCTGTCCTCGAGAAACAGCAGTAAAGGTGGTACAATACCAGCATCAATGGCCCTGGCCTTGTTTGCATGGTTGAGAGATAAGTTGAACAGTGCGGTGGCAGCATCTCTTTTACCTCTAATCGTCCCGTTCTGCAACAAATCTACCAGTGGGGGAATGCCACCTGCCAGAGCTATTGTTACTTTGTTTTCGGGAAGCATTGACAAGCTGAATAAAGCTGCTGCAGAGTTCTCTCTTGACTCCATACTTCCATTTTGCAAGATTTCGATTATAGCTGGTATTGCTTCTTCATTAGTTATGAGCTTCCTATTAGACTCATCGATGGATAGATTCAACAGGGCTGTCACAGCATGCTCTTGTATTATAGAATCTGGATAGGACAGCAGCTGCACCAGTGGTGGGATCGCTCCACATTTAGCAAACAAAATTCTGTTCTCTGGGTTCTCTTTGGAAAGCATACGAATATCCTTTACTGCCGTTCTCTGCACTTCTAATTGACTGGAAGATAGTTCCCCAACCAAAAATGAGATTTTCTCTATGTGTTCTGCAGACGAGCCCTCGGAAGATGCAAGATCCTCTTTCTTGGGGACCTTGAAATTGTTCTTCTCACACCATTCGGTGATCAGGTTTTTGAGGGCATAATTTGGCGCCAGTGACAAGTGATCTAGAGTCTGCCTGGTCTTTGGGCAGGTGCGATGGTTAGAATCAAACCACTTCTGTATGCTTTCTCTTTCAAATGTCTGAATTTGGATGGAAAACAATGAAACAAGAGTAAATTAACCAGTTTTTCAATCGCATAACATCATGATCTGGTAAGGTGAATGACATAAAGAAATTCAGGATAAAAGAACATTAAGGGAAACTATAAAAGAGTTCACTTATGTTCTAAAAAATACAGGATAAAGGAGAATTAACTTAAGATATTGGACCCTTTTCATGTGGGTTGTCTTGTACGTATCTTTCTGTACAGATCGTATGTATATAATTCTTTTCCGTGTGTGATTCATATCTTAAGTGAATTTTCCTTTAGTCCCCCAGAACCATTGTACAAATTTGAATTTAGCGCATGGATATCACATTACCTGTCCACTTGCAACAACAACAGGATCTGACATTAATTCAAGTGTGATTGGACAGAGGAACTCAGGAGGAATTATTAAAGATTGGGACTTCACCAACATTTTAGGCATGACAGGATCATCAAGGATATTTGTCACTTCCATGCCTAATATTTGCTTGAATTTGTTGAGAAGTTCTATGATTTGCTGTGTAGACTCTGAAGTTTGGCCTCTTTCTTTAGCAAGATTCCTCACAGATATACTTTCTATCTTCAAGTCCTCCACGGAATGCAGATCTAGCTTTTTGGCTAGCCTTTCTATTATGGCTATATCAGCATTCGTTTCATCAGTTTTTGAGGATACCACCATCAAATCTACTGCAAGTTCTATATCCTGTGTATCTGTTCTCTTTCTAGCTCGACTTAATTGTGTTTGCATTAGCTCAACCTGAATAACAACCGCAAGACAAAAATTCTTAGAGTAATTAATAAATTCTAAATAAACATGATGTTTGAATAGAGCAAAAACAGTCATTAATTAAAATCTTTAAAACCCTGAATAGTAACTTATCTTATTCCGTGGAGGCTAAGTGATGTTATCTTACACATTGAAACCCTAAAAGCGTGAAAAGATGACAAATTCAACTCATCCTCAGACGGTCAAAGCTGACATTAAAAGACAGCAAGATATGATGCTGGCAATTGGTTACTTTTGGAGCCATTTTCATCTTTAGTGGTTTTTGTTCATTGTTTTGTACTATCCGGCACTATCTTATTCTTTTTATAAAGAAATTTGGTTTTTCAAAAAAAAAATTTAACCTATCCTATCAAATTTTCCCATCAGGATTATAGGGCTCTCAAATTAACATCTTCGTCTATATTACATACATGTCAACGCCCCAGTTTCGTTCCAAAACCTGCTGATGAAATAAGATTTGGAATGGCAGAAGGCCTTGCCAACTTTCCTGTGTTCCCGAATGTTATGTTATTAGATACTTAATTGATCCAACCGTACACAGTTGAGTCCCTGACTTGTTTATACTTCAAATGCCAACTGTGGGCAACTGTTGTTGCGTCTATCTTTTTTAGCTATGAGATTAAGATGGCTGAAGGCATCAAATACAGTTTTCCTGTCAGAAAAATCATTCGAAGACAAGAAAAGAGGAAATTTTCGTACCTGTTCCCTCACTTCGTCAGAAACCTCAAGTTCATCGAAAGGCAACTCATCCAAAGCCTGGCTTAATTTTTCATAAACAGTGTGAAATTTGATCATCATAGTCTCAGTCTCCAACGCCTTAATGACAAAGGAAAAGTTTTAAAATAAGCAACAATTAATGAGAATTTCTGAGTTCTTCATATATAAAAAATGAGACTCCAAATGTGAAACATAAAGCAACCTATTTACTTCAAAAGCTCAAGATTCAAAACGAAATTATTAAATTAGCTTATCCGTTGAATTTGTTTAAGATTTAAATTAATTGTAGTTTATCATCAACATCTCTTATTCGATATAAAGTTAAGAAATAACAAAAATAAGGAATCAAGGTTTTTGGTTTTGAATTGAATCTTGAGCTCTTTGAAGTGGATAGGTTGCTTTATCTTGATATCAAATGTACAAACATAGGTCCTCACCAGATAAATCTTGCTACCCTCATTGCAAGTTTTCAGTAGTTTCCTTGCGAAACGAAGTGCTTTATTCAACTTTGACAAAGAAACGATGCCGTTCTGGGTAATCGGGGAACCAAGGTCCCGAATCTCATCGAATAATGGCAACAAAATCTTCATACGCCTGACGAGGTTGTAACATTCTCTTCTCTGCGTCCTTCGGTAATCTCCAAACCGAGCAGCATATTCAATCAGGCTCACTGATTCCTGAACCAAATCAACAGTTTCCTCTCGCGCGTTTGGTGAATTCGGTTCATTCTCTTCCTCCATGGTCTCCGCGCCTCCATCTTCACCATCTCCATCTCTCTCTCCGTCCATCGCCATCTGCAGTTTGTCCCCCTCCCTGGACAACTAGAGGGACTGTCTATGGCTTTTCTCTTTGCAAGATGTTTGTTTGCAGACTAGATATTTCCAGTTATGGCTTCAGAAAAGAAAAATCTTAAACGTGAATCATCTGCAGAAATGAAGAGGGTTGGGGGAAATCAGAGAAACATAAAACCCTAACCCCGGTTTCCATGAATGCTGGTGTTCCCTGTACTCTCTTTGCGTGCTTTCCGGGTCTGTTACAATAAACTTCGCGGGGTTTTGGTTCTTAAAATAGAAACCCTTTTGAAAGTTTGTTACCCTTTCATGGACAGCCATAGTTTGCTTTGATCTCAGAGAATCACACATGTAAATCATTCAACGTTCCTACAACCTTCGCCAAATATGAAAACCAAGATTCTTTCTTCTTCATTTTCACATATTTTAACTATTGAAATCCTTTCTTTCCCTTTTCATTACAAATCAATTTCACATCTATTACTCAAATTAATACACCATAAAAAAAAAATCATGATCAAATCATTTCCAAATTCATCTCTGCATGCAAAGCTTAATTAAGTTATACGATAAGCTACAGCATGATATGGCACATATCGTCAACAAAACTGGTAGCTTCATCTTTCCTTTGTTCAATTTGTTTATGTTTGACAAAAACAAAGAGAATAGCAACATTGTTGAAGAACCTCCATGACCCTTTTTTCCAATTCAAATTAACTAGGAGATAATTAGTCAATTGGTGTTCAATGACTCCTTTACTATTAATTACTTCCAACTTCAGTCAATAAAAATAAAAAAATAAAAAAAGGGAGAGTGATGAGTTTAGAAGGAAAAATTATTCAACATACAACACGAAAAGAAACAAATTATGACATAAGATATCGATACTTATATTATATATATACACCTTTTGTTCCATATATTTTACCTATACTAATTTGGTATCACAATTATATATATACATCAAAATATCAAATATTAAAAATTAAACACCCATGTTAAATGTAATTAGTAAAAGGCAAAAAAACAAAAAATAAAAGCTTGTATTGAGTCAAAAAATCAAATATTAATGACTATTAAACTATAATAGAATATGTAGTTTTTTTGTTCCTCAAACAAAGGAATAAACATATATAGTATTTAATTAGGCTTAAAATATTCCTGCCATCCGTACCCCCTCTAAAAACCAAATGCTCAGTTTAAATATATATATATAAGGTAGCGTTTATATAAGGGAAGTGGAAGCACATTTTCTGTAATGCGTCCAATTAAATTACATTGCAGTATTTGTTTTGCAACAGACCACTGTAATGTAATATTACAATGTAATCATATTGCAGTTAAGGGATGTAATGTGATTGCAGTCCAAAATTAATGCAATCACATTACATTGCACTCTGTAATGTTATTAAATATATTTTTACTTTTCAAATTTATTATTTTGTTAAAAATATTTTGTAATATTATAATTAAAATAAAAATATTAAAATA
>NC_030857.1:2566889-2682010 GCF_000208745.1 Theobroma cacao | reverse complement strand
ATAATATAAGGTTAAAGAAATTAAAATAAAATATATAATATAAAAATTATATTAAAAAAATAAAAATAAAATTATAATAAAATTATAATAACAAATAAATATAAAATATATGACAATAAAAATATATTTAAGAGATGATATTATATAAAAATTAACAATAAAAAATACAAGTATATTAAACTTGTATTTTAATAAATAAGGGTAATTCTGAAAATTAACATTACATTCTTAATAAAATATTTGTAAACAAACTCTGTTATGTTAACTTTTTTGTATTTTAATTATTATTTTACTTGTATACAAAACACTGTAATATTATTTTTTTTGTAATCACATTGTTTACAATTGTATTATTTATAATTACATTATCTATAATCACATAATATTATAAAATACCAAATACTACCTAAATATTAATTTAAATAAAAATAAGGTTGATCATTCAAAGTTGAAGTTCCTTAAGGCGCATATAAATTATTGCTCACCCCTCCCATTAAATGGAAACTTTTGTAGGGTTTTGGGCAAGGCCAACGGCTTTCTCGATTATTTCCATTTTATAATTAATAAATCTCTATTTATTTGTTTGTGAAACAATATAAGCACTGGACTGGACTGCTAAAATTTGCCAGTGCCAGGCTGCCATCCCTCCTCATTGTCGGATGACTGTTCAGATTATTGAAGACCGAATCATTCAGCATAATCACGAGTCTTTCCTTTTCACTGTTTCTCATCACATACAAAATCTCCTACTCTTTTTATCTCTTGTCCGTCTGATTCAACTATTGTTTCGACGTGTATTGAATGGGTTCGCATTTGTAAAATCAAACAAACCAAATTTTCACAAAAAATAATTAAATTAATCAAAATGTATCTTAAAAATAAAATAATAGAAATCAATTAATACCCGTTGATTATAATATTTATCATCACTTTTTTTAATAATTTTCAACAATATTTACAATAACGATTTAAAAAAAAAAAATAAGTAAGATTACTTATCTCTACATTTTAATATAAATAAATTTAACTTACAAAAATATTATTGTTTTAAAATATTAAAATATATAATAAAAAATTATATTATTAATTATTGATTTGTTCAATCGATTCAATAGTAAATTTTGAATATAAAAAATCAATAAAATAAATTGAAAAAAAATCGATTTCTCTAATCAATTTGAGAACCAAAACTTATTGAATCGATTATTTCAAATTCAACTGAATTCTCTGCTTAGCTCTGAAGTCAACTCTATAATAACATGTGGGAGGGTTTTGTGGGTTGCTTGATTGGACCCTGATTGATGATCATGGATTTCCCATCATGGATAGAAGGAAGTGTAGCCCTGATAATAACAAAATCAAATCATCAAACGGTGGAGAAGAATACTGTTGATATACACTTCCAGGCAACGTGGCAGAATGTTACTGGTACGTCATAGAGAAGTAAGGTAAAGCAAGCAGTGGTAATGTTATCCGTAAGAATTGAATAAGACTAGTAATCAAGCGAAAAAGGGGTAGCTTTTTAGGTAGAAGGGAAAATGTTATTCCTACTAGAAAAGAAAATAGAAATAAAAAAGGAAAATTTTGAAAGCACATGGTAAGGTAACCGTTAAGCGCACACAGAAGAACGCGACTTTCCATCTATAAGATCGGACGGCTAGGATTTACTAGCCGTTAGTTTTAAAAATGAAGAAAGGCCATGTGCGGACATATATCCGCTCTTTGCGTCTCAATTTTCCCTTCATAATTTCGTCTTTTTCCGTGCAAAACCCCCCAAAAAGCCTGAACAAGAAGAGAAAGAGAGAGAGAGGGAGACAGAGAGATCACTCGATCGCTGCTCAAGCCTCAAATGTCATTCTCTTGAGTAATCTCTCTGTTCGATTTCCTTTTTCAGTGAAGTGAAACATCCAAGGAAACGGGGTTTTGGAATCTGGGAGCGGGGAGAGATCAACGGGGAAACTCTTTTGTGAAAGGTTCTTGAAAATTATCCTAATTTAATGATCTGTTGATCGTCTTTCTTTATTGGGTCTTTGCCATTTCTTTCAATTTAAAAATTTAAAAAAAAATGGTTTTTTTTTCATTTTTAATTTTGATTGAAGGGCGGTCTTGATGATCTTTGTCTGAAGTTCAGGGATGTCTATATCAAGTGGATTCTTATTGTTTATAGCTGTTGTTTGTAGATACGGGAGAAATGGCTGGATCGGATGAGAACAATCCTGGAGTCATCGGACCCTCACATCTTCAAGGTGCTTAATTCAAACCCATCTCTGTAACCCCTCTTTTTATATTTAGATAAATTTTTGAAATTTAAGTATTAAAGAAATGTTTTTTCTTTGTAATTTGCAATGAAAGGGGGTTTGCGTGCCAGAGAAGGTGGGAAGTTTGTGGCGGCGACTGGGCAGAATCGAAGAGCATTGAGCACCATTAATCGGAACGTAATTGGAGCTCCATCTTACCCTTGTGCAGTGAACAAGAGACCTTTATCTGAGTGCGTACTGTCTTAAATCCTCTCTCTGTTTGGTTGCTGAGAAAAGAAAAGAAAAGAAAGTAGATCTTTTTGAGTTAGCTATTGTTGGTTTTGTTTCTGATTCCTGAATGAGATTGAATAAATTATGTGTATGAAGAGTGGGGTTTGTCTTGGCATTTATGGGTCCAAAAAAGAGACTTTTTTCTTCATTTTTTAAAAATAGATTTCTATTTCTCTCTTTCTCAGCAGCAAGAAATTGAAGATTTATTATTAAGTCAAAGTTTTGATATTCTTTTTCCATTTTTTTTCTCTTTGAATTCAGAAGAAATGCAGTCTGTAATAAGATCCCACCCATACCTGCGCATAGACCAATTACTAGGTCGGTAACTTTTTTCTTTAGTTTTATGATGTTTGCTTTGAATGCCAAAATATGTCTTCTTCATGATCCGTTTGCTTATGATTTTTTCTATTCAGAAAGTTTGCTGCCCAGATGGCTAACAAGCAGCAAAACAAACCTGAGGTACCGCTTTTTACAATGAAAGAATTTGGTGTTATCCTCAATTATTCAGTAACATTAAATTATTGGTTAATTACATTAACAGGAAGTAAAGAAGTCACTCCAGTCAGTACCAGTTTCAAATGAATCTGAAGATTGCACCATTATAGATGTGGACGACCCTAAGGCAAGTAGTGACTCCGATGTGCCAATGTTTGTGCAACACACAGAAGCTATGCTGGAGGAGATTGACCGGATGGTATAGGACACCCCCCTTTACTGTAAACTCATCCATCAATCAATCTCATGCTTTTCTTCGGAATTGCACTGATTCTTTGTCTCCCCTGCAGGAGGAGGTTGAGATGGAAGACGTGGATGAAGAGCCTTTTTTGGACATTGATATTTGTGACAAAAAGAATCCCCTTGCAGTTGTTGAGTACATTGATGATTTATACAAATTCTACAGGAAAGCAGAGGTGACTAGCTTTCTATTTTCATTGTTTTATTTGAACAGAAAGAGGGAGAGATGAAGCCTTCTTTTTGCTAGTCAATATTTTTAGTTCTAGCTAATTGATGCTCAATTGCAAACATTTATTCGTCAATTCTTTTGGAGGGTTGATTTTCTGAACCTGTATGTGTAATTTTTGCAGTGTACTGGTTGTGTTCCTCCAAATTATATGGCGCTGCAATGTGACATTAACGAGAGGATGAGAGGTATCCTTATTGACTGGCTGATAGAGGTATGCAAACTGTTGCATTGATTGACTTGCATCTGGGTTAGGAAGTGAATTAGGTAGAATCCTGGTAATTGAAAATCCATCGTTAATGAGCATTATGGAATGACAGGTTCACTACAAGTTTGAACTGATGGAGGAGACCTTATATCTGACAGTAAATCTAATCGATAGATTTTTAGCAGTTCAACAAGTAGTGAGAAAGAAACTTCAGCTGGTTGGAGTAACAGCCATGCTTCTTGCCTGCAAATATGAAGAAGTTTCTGTTCCTGTTGTAGAGGATCTGATTCTGATTTCTGACAAGGCCTACAGCAGGAAAGAAGTGCTTGATATGGTTTGCAATTCAACATTGAGTTTTCATAATTTCACCCATATTTTTTTAACATCACTCAATCAGAAATAGGAATGACATGTATTGCCTCTTGATTTGCAGGAGAAACTGATGATCAATACCTTACAATTCAATCTATCTTTTCCTACACCGTATGTGTTTATGAGGAGATTTCTCAAAGCCGCTCAATCTAACAAGAAGGTTTGTGACAACAAAACATTGCCATCTTGTCTCTATTATCCAGCAATATTGTTAAATGAATCTGAGATGACGGTAATTGTGACTTTGAACCAGCTTGAGCTTCTGTCGTTCTTCATGATCGAGCTTTGCCTAGTTGAATATGAAATGCTCAAGTTTCCACCTTCTTTATTAGCTGCTGCTGCTATTTTCACTGCTCAGTGTACTATTAGTGGGTCTAAGAATTGGACCAAGACCAGTGAGTGGTATACTGCCTACTCGGAAGAGCAGCTTACGTAAGTCTTTTAGTTTCTTTGTTCTGCTGAATTTAGCAGCAAATGTTTTGTTCCCAGTTAAAACTTACTGTTGTTTCTTGTGTTTGTGAAGGGATTGCTCAAGAATGATGGTTACTTTCCATCAGAAGGCCGGGACAGGGAAACTTACAGGTGTACACAGGAAGTACAGTACATCTAAGTATGGTTATGCTGCAAAAACTGAGCCAGCAACTTTTCTCTTGGAGGCTAGATTCTAGCACTGCTGAAAAGGCAATGATTGATCAAATCCTACTAACTAGGAACCTGAGGGGGGAGGGATGCCATTGAGCAACACAAAGTTGCCCCTGGGATATATAAATACTGACTTGGTGTTTGCCCTTTGAATTCTGCCTTTCGATTTACATTTTATTTGAACATAGCAGGAGGAGGATGTTTGTTTCTTTTTCTCCTACCTGGAGAGTAAAATAATTGTAAAACTGTTCCATCCAAATCTATATATATTTCATTTGTTGGATTTCTTTTGATGGTAAAGCAGCTTTTTAGTTTCACTTATTTCTTTTAGTTGTAAATATTGGAAAACAACTACTTTCCAAAAGCAAAATGTTGCACTAAGGAAATTAAAATTGATAAAAAAAACATATTCCGTTGCCGGGACTTGAACCCGGGTCTCTCGGGTGAGAGCCGAGTATCCTAACCACCTAGACTACAAAGGACTTGAAATTGTATGCCGATGCTTTATAAATTGATTTCCACACACTAATCCATAAAACCAGATGCTTCAAAGTGCTAGTAACCTTCCCTTGCTTCAATTTGAATAACGTATTTATATACCTTTTATCTATCATAAAATGAGTAGTTTTTTATTAAAATCAAAATACTTTCTGATTAAACAAAAGAGGTGACATTAAATTAAAAGTGGGAAAAAATTGGATGAAAACAGTTTATTGGTCCACAAATTGAAACTACAAACTATACCTATAAAATCTATTACACTACCAGAAAACAACGAATGAGAAAAGAAAAAAGTGAAAAAGAAAGCAACGATCCTAATGTGGTCTGACGTCGTCAGCAGACAGACAGATAAAAAAAATCTTGTTGTCGATGTCACAGAACATCCACAGCTGCCACGCACTCTTTGCCACGTTTCAACATCCATCACCAACCCCAAATTTGAGCCATAAATTCAATTCATTTCCAAATCCTTGGAAACAAGATCAGATCCTCAAAAGACCAACTTGCCAGATTAAGAACAGCCCCCTACGAATTCTTTAAACGATCAGCTTTCATTTTCATTTGATCCAAAGTATCTCCCTTCGTTTTATGGTCCTGCGAATATTCTTGCAGGTAAATTAAATAACAGAAAAAAAATACCCACCGTGAATACGTTGTAAAAACCTGATATTTTTCTGTTGAAAGCTAAAGCTGTTACCGTCGCTTCCCATCTCATAATGTCCTGTATTTGTCTGTTCTTTGGACTTTCGTGGGTGGGCTTATTTTTAAGGTTATCTGTGGAGATATTTTTGCGTATTGGTCTTATACTTGGATAAGTATGTGGTGTAGGATTGATTGCGACCTAAAAGCAGCTGGTGGCTTTGGATTTTTTGTCAAGTTGGACGATTCCAGCAGTTTCTGGGTACCTCTCCGATAGGGATGGTTGAACCTTCACTGATTTAGTTTTAACTTTTAACCCCCAAAGTTTATTAATTGTCAGCATCTTTTTTGGAGGAATTCAAGTCTCGAATTTGTATTCTAATGTGCTTTAGTTTGATTAATTACAACCTAAGATTGTTATTTTCTTGCTTTGATGTAAGCTTCTCCTTTTTTGTATTTTTGTCAGATAAAAAGAAGGTGGTGATATCTCCCTCACTCTCTCAGGTTCCTATAAATACGGCTGATTTATTAGCTTGAGTTTCAAGTGAGTGAAAAGTTTTGGTTTTCTATTAGGAAAGATTATGGAAAAGAAAGAAAAAAAGTTCCTCACGGTAGCTCCTTTTGAGTGTGCTTGGAGAAAGGATTTGAAATTCCGGGAAGCTGGCAGAGGGTGTGTAGCATTTGATGCGTTTGCACACAATGATGTTACAGTGGTGTTTAGGGAGAATGTAGGAAGTCAACACTACCATTATAAGAGGGATAACAGTCCTCATTATACTGTAATCATTGGTAGCCATCGGAATCGTAGATTGAAAATTGAGGTGGATGGGAAAACTGTGGTTGATGCAGCAGGTGTTGGCCTATGTTGTTCTTCAGCATTTCAGAGTTATTGGATTAGTATCTATGATGGATTGATTAGTATCGGTAAAGGAAGATACCCTTTTCAGAATCTTGTGTTCCAGTGGCTAGATTCAAATCCAAATTGTAGTGTTCAGTATGTTGGCCTTAGTAGCTGGGATAAACATGTAGGCTATAGAAATGTTAATGTGTTGCCCTTGATGCAAAATCATTTGTTGCTGTGGAAGCAAGTGGATTGTGGTGAATATAATGGCGAGGATGATGGTGATGAGGAGTTGGAAAATGAAAAAATGGGCTATGAGAAGTGGGGACTTGAAAATTTTCTTGAGAGTTGGGAATTATCTGATATGTTCTTCATTGTTGGTGAGGAGGAAAGGGCTGTCCCTGCTCATAAGGTTATATTGCAAGCATCTGGAAACTTTTCTCTGAGCTCATCAGATGGAGATGTAGTTCAGCTACAGCATGTAGCTTATCCAATTCTTCATGCGCTTCTTCAATATGTATATGCAGGCCAAACACAGGTATCTTTTATTTTTTCCTCTATGGAGTCCACTGTTATTGGCATTCACTATCAGTTCAAAAGATTTATTCTAGTTTCTCTTGTCACAGTTTTTCTGATTTCTTGCTTCTGTTTGACATAGATTTCAGAGGCACAACTTTGGCCCTTGTGGGCTCTGAGCTTACAGTTTGAAGTGATGCCATTAGTGAAGCAATGTGAGGAAGCAATGGAGCGGTTTAAAGTAAATAAAAAGTTGTTTGACTCAGGAAAGAATGTGGAGTTATCATATGCAAGTTCTCAGCCCCATTCTGGGGGAACCTTCTCCTCAGGGCACCCGATAAACATGCAGAGGCTCCAACAATTGCATTCAACAGGCGAGTACAGTGACATTAACATTTACATTGAAGGTCAAGGTCTCATTGCTCGGGCTCATAAAGTTATTCTTGGCTTCTATAGTGTCCCATTTGCAAAGGTGAGCACCTCATGCCTCCTATGGATTATGCTGTAGAAAATTGTACAACAAAAATTAAAACTATAGACAATTCTCTTCTGCAGCTATGAGATCTCACCACAAGAAATTGAAGTCTATTAAATGAAATAAATTTTAGTTTCAAATTGAATATATTATCAAAACTTGACTGAACTTGTACTAGGATCTGTTTCTTTTCATTATTATTTATTTAAGGTTGAAGTTATTGGTTAAAGAATTTTTCTTGTTTGGCTTTTTCTGCTTTGCCATAGTTCAAATAGCTTCAAGTTTATGTATAAAAGGAAGTTATTATTGGGGGCTCATGTCTTCTCTTCAATTTCATCAATTTTTTGGTTCTCAGTTTGGTTGTGTCGACAAGATTTGCCTCTAATATAATCAGTTGTCATGCAGATGTTCACAAATGGAATGTGTGAGAGCAACACGCCTGAGGTCTGTTTAAAAGATGTGTCTTCAGAAGCATTGAAGGCTATGCTTGAATTCATGTACAGTGGGGAGCTCCGTATTGAGGATACTGAGGACTTTGGTACCTTGTTACTCCAGCTTCTTCTATTGTCTGACAAATTTGGAATCTCTCTTCTTCATCAGGAATGCTGCAAAATGCTTTTAGAATGCCTCTCAGAGGTAGTTTTAGTAATCTATAGCTTTTGAAATTATTTGATTTGGTGGTTTTTGTTCGAGCCATGCATATATTTTTGTCGCCACTGTCTCATTATGATTTTTGTATGAATAGAATTAAAAGAACGGGGAAGTGACTTGCGGTATCGGAGTTCTGAAAACAAAAGAAGAGACCCCTTTTATAATAATGAATTTTAAATATTGATACCTTTCGTGTACATATTACATGCAGGGATGGAGTTCTCCTAGTGGAAGAGGGTCATACAACAAGAGTTTTTCTATTATGCACAAGTTTAATGGACGAGGAAGCAGACAAATTTGGCAAAGTAATTGGGCTGTTGCTTGTGAAGCTAACTGTTGAACTTTGTTGCAGGGCTCTGTCTGTCCAATCCTCCAAGTGGTTGCATCAATCCCATCATGTAAACTTATCGAAGAAACTTGTGAAAGGAAATTTGCAATGCACTTTGACTACTGCACAACTGCAAGCCTTGATTTCATCTCTTTAGACGAGACAACTTTTAGGAATATTATTCAGGTGGGTTTCCACTTGTCAAATTCATATGCTTATTTGGCTAACTTGTTTTGGGGGTAATAACTGAGTGGATGGTAGTATAACTACACTACAGTGTGTTCTCGTTTTAAAACCACAAATTCTCCAATAATTCTTAACTAGGATGGGGCTCAAGTGCTCTATGCGAATAGTATAACTTCCAACTTGAATAGTGAGAAGCTGTTCAGTGATGAGCAGTGGTTTATGCTGCTACATTCTAGTGTTTTTTTATTTAATAAATTGGACCAAAGTGGCAAATCAGTTATATAGATAGAGATGGAGAAACTTAAAGATGTATGCTGAAGTTATCTATATTGCTGGTCAATGGTTCTTTCGCTTATTTGATTGCTGGATTTGGGGCAATCATAAATCAGACCTATCTTTTGGTTGGTTTATGCAAGTTATAATTTAGATTTAGAGTTACATATGAAGTGTCCCGCATGATAAGTTTTCTTATCTCTTATGATAAATTATGAATTTCTCGCAGCATCCAGATCTAACAGTAACATCCGAAGAAAGAGTTCTCGATGCAATTTTGATGTGGTGCATGAAAGCAGAGAAATTGTGTGGGTGGGAGTTGGTGAATGAGCTAATGATAAATTCAACTTCAGAAAGTCTGTTCAAGGAAAGGCTTCAGTCAGTTGATGACTTGCTTCCATCAGTGCGGTTTTCTTTATTGCCATATCCCCTGATTAAGAAGGTAAGAAATCCCTGCATATACAGATATCTATCAAGCAGAATGCTAACAAAAGGACTATAGTCCAACTATCAACGTCTATTTTTTTCAATGATGTTGCAGTTGGAAAATACCAGTCTAAGCAGGCACATTTCTGCTTTTGGTGATCTTGTAAGTTTGTTGTTTCTCTTCAAGAAACCTTTTGGAAATGTGTTTGAACACAGATTACTTATTGTTTCGTGCAACACTAATGTCTTTATGTTAATGAAATAGGTTACGGAAGCCATTAATTATAAAGAATGCACAGTGACGATACATGGAAATGACCAGAAGTAAGTGTTTGTTCTTTTGCGCTTATACATCTTGATATCTTGCTCGTAAGGGGCTTGCATTCTGAATTGAAATGTCATTTTCACTACTTAGAAAATGGCTGTTAAAATTGAAAATCCGATACTTGTAGTGAAGAGAAACCAAGCCCTCCATAATCTCCTCGCTTTCTTAGGGTTTAGCTTGCTTGCCTTTAACCTCTCATCATTGATACAAATACTGCTCTGACCATCAGGGCAGTTCCTTTGTCATCTTTCATTTTTTTCGTCTAAAAGAGCTAATCTAGATCTTGCCGAATGATGCTAGACTTATTTAATGGAAGATCTTTTAGATATATCTGCATTCTGCTTGAAATGCATTTCCAAAGATGTGCAATGTTCTTGAGCAATGAATTGGCTAACATTGTTTTGTCTTGGTTTAGTGTAAAATTTCAACATAGACGTTCTAGTTATAAGGAGCTCCAGTATATATGTGATGGGGATAGCAATGGAATTCTGTACTTTGCTGGGACATCATATGGGGAACATCCATGGGTTAACCCTGTACTGTCTAAGGTGAAATTCTCAATCCTCTCTCTTTATTCATTCATAATCCAATTACCTTTTCCTTACCCCCCTTTAACTACATGCTTCAGAGAATTGCTATTACAGCTAGTAGCCCCACTTCAAGATACACTGATCCCAAGGTTTTGGTATCAAGAACTTACCAGGTATGATGAATCGAAACCTTTCAAAGTTCTATAAAATATATCTAAAGTCTAATGCATTATTAGCTGAACTAAGTGACAATCAAATGATGTCCCATTTCAGGGAACATGTTTTGCTGGGCCTCGTATGGAAGGCGGACGTATCTGTGCATGGTGGATGATTGACATTGGCCAAGATCATCAGGTATCTGCTCAGGACTCCCTGCTACCTTCTTATACTAATGAAACTTTAATTTGGTTAAATTAGTTGTCGATAACCATAAATGATGTTAGCATCATATGCATCCAACTTTCAAGTGTCTTTGGAAGAAAATATGGTCTGACTTCAGTAGCAAAGAAGTTTCAGGTGCAATTGAGTTTTCATGTCTGCTTGTCTCTTCCAGTCATAGCATGTTTGAGTATAATTTCGTTCTGTCCTAAGCTGTATTAAAAATTTCAGTTTAAGTGTTACTTTCAGTGAAATCTGATACCAGTCTTCTGATGAGCAAATGTGATTAATGCAGCTTATTTGCAACTACTACACATTGAGACAGGATGGCTCCAGGGCCTACATAAGGTGTTGGAAAATTCAGGTAAAGAAGATATTGAGTTAATTGTTTCTTAGATATTTGTGCTGGAATTAGTGAATTCTAACAATGGAAGCAAACTCTAAAGTAACACTCCTCAACTTTCCAGGGTTCTGTGGATGGAAGATCTTGGATAGATTTGAGAGTACACGAGAATGACCAAACAATGTGCAAGCCCGGTCAGTTTGCATCATGGCCTGTAACTGGAACAAATGCTCTGCTTCCATTTAGATTCTTCAGGGTTCTACTTACTGGTCCAACAACAGATTCTTCTCACCCCTGGAACTTCTGCATTTGCTTCCTGGAGCTGTATGGTTACTACCGCTGAATAGGATTAGTATCATTTCCTTCAAGTTGATTTTGTTTAACCTCCATGTACAGTGTCATCAATAAACTCATGAAGTTGAGGACAGAATTTGCCTCATCCAATTCATGCCGCTTAGATGAAAAACTTGATTGCTCTATAATCTCGGTCTCACCCCTTAAAAGAAGATAAGTTAGCGACCCTGAATTATTTAGTATAACTTATTTAGCTCAAGAATATACGTGTTGGTCACTGTCCACAGGACCATAACTCCCATACCTTCTATGCACAAGGCAAATGCATCTACAAACTGAATACAAAAACACCAATGATGTAACCTAGGATCATACCCGTCTGAGGTACAGTTCTGTAAGTTTGTGTAGGTTTAAGACTACTACGGTTATCATTGTTAACTTTACCAATGTCAAATGAATATAAAAGGCTGTTGAGCACAGAGGAATACGGATTCCAAACGGCCTATGGCGTGGGAGGTGTACTTGCATTTCCGTACAAACACAAAACAGCAATACAGGTATAAAATTCAAAAAAACCAAACTATTAGTTCTAGGATCATAAGCGCATGCTTATCATGTTCCCACAAAGTACGTGCATCATGAATAAAAGGCCAGTAGAAATAATAAGATCATTTTGTCATTTCAATACATGAATTCATAAACTAAGCAGTCCCTTGGATCCAGGCCAAATAACTTCACCTCCATCTAATTTCTTTTTCCTCAACATAACAAAAGAGTCGAACCTTTTACATCAAATATGAGGACTACAAGCTCGGTTACTAAACTCAAGGCCTCTCAGGTGGCCTACAATGATGAATGCTGCTCCTGACATAAGATACTAGAAACCATTTGACAAGACAAAGTTACCTACGAACAGATGGCACACCACCTCTACCGGCTGTTGTGCCCCGGCCAGCAGCTTGAGCCTGTAAAACAAAAAAATGAATTTAAAAATTAGGAACCGATGCTCACAAACAAGTTAAGGGCATAAATAAATAAGCAAACAAAAGCAACATTCTTTGGGTTCCATCTTAATTACAGGATAGGTGAACTTACTTTAGCTCGCATTGCAACAGCTCTACCTCTGCCAACTCCTAAAGATGAGCTCTTACCCTTCAAGAAGTTACGAAAGGAAGTCAGACATTGTCTAACAAGTGCATAATCTACGAAACTGATAACTTGCAAAAAGATACATACTTTGATTTTAGCATCCAGACGCTTAAACATAGGAGCATTCTTCAACATGTCAGGTATGACCATAAACCTGTCAAAACAATACAATCTTTCAACATACAAACAAAGAATGTCTGATCTAAACATAACCACACCCTACTACCAGCAAATAAGTACCACCTATCAACCCCATTAAAAATAAGGAGACAGGGTGGAAAGAGAGACGCAATACCTGACTTTACTGCCTCGAATGAAAACATGCTCAAGCAGTGATACCTTTCCATCCTGAAGCCAAGCCAAACCAATCATCTTAAAATCAGTTACAACTGCAAGTAAATGAGAGGAAAGACAGAGAAGCTAGAGCCAAAAGGGAACTGAGCATGCTTTTCAAAAACATATCTACTTCTTAAAATGGGGATGAGAGGAATATTCACTTAATATCAGAAGGAATTTTCTCAGAAATAAAATCAGAAAATACAAAACTGAGTGGCATTCTGATTTCTCATCTTTTAATGGCGAGGAAATTAGATATATTAAATAAAGAATCATGATACAATAAGTCTGAGAAATACTTCATCGACTAGGGTCTGTACCTGACATTTGTAGTAAATTGTGGTTTCAGGCCTAAATTTGATTGGAATAGACACAAAAATACATATAACCTAACTAGGAAGACACAACAATAAATAAAACATCCAAACCAAGAACAAATTCAGATATAGCGGCGAGTGATTGCTGAGTCATATCCTGAAATTCAAACACTAAACCCCATCCATCTCTTCCTTTCTCTCCTATTAGCCCGTTCATAAACTTAAGTCCAAAGTTCCGGCATCCACTGCCTAAACTATAACATCAAATATTGAAGCATGTTAGGGTTTATCACTAACTGCGCATGAACCATAAACCCTAAATTCCTCGGATCCAAGAAGAATTGGACAAATCAAACTCATTACTCAGCAGTTAAAGATAGAGAAAAAGGGGGGAAAGTCGGAAATAGAGAGGTACTTTAGCAGTGTAGGTGATGTTCTCGAGCTGGCAATTCCAGTTATCTTCGCATTCGACCATGCTTCCTCTGTAAAGCTCTCCGCTCTTGAGCTCCACCGTTACCACGTGACCCGACGCCTCGTGTAGCAGCTTCACCGGTATGCCCAAGCTCCGGCTCATTGTTTCCCTCCCTTCTTTCCTTTTCTCTGTTGTTTTTCCTCCTTTCTTGCTCGCTCGCCCGCTATGCTTCTCGTACAAATCCTAAAACCCTAGTGCTCGACCAAATTCAAGTTGTATATAAAATTTCATAATCAAATCATCAGGGTATATTTGTAATTCTCTACATATAGTAAGGACAACTTCGGAGAATTCCATCGCTAGTTATGAATAAATCAGGGCCCTTTCTTCCTTTTATGATTAATCCTGTGCCGTTGGATTATTTGACTTCTATCCATTGGTTGAATACTCGACTCCGTGAATTTGCGGACCGTGGCCGGGGGAGAACTGGTTTTTTTTCCCCCCTCAAAATCACAAAAATTGCTACGAGGACCTTTTTTATGGCAAAGGTAAGGTATAATTATCATTCAGTAAGCTAAGAGACATACACATTAAATAGTTGATGTTCCCAAACTTTCAAATGATGTAGAGTATTAATTTTTCTAATCAAATCCGAAGATATGAGTAAGAGATTATTTAATTATAATAATCTACATCTCGAGATAAAAATATAATTAAAGATTTAATAAAAATGTGTCACCATTATATATCAACTTAGTTTGGTTTTTCATCATATTCACTTATTTTATAAGTTCTATAGATAGAGGATGATTATTAAATGTGATTGGTTTATGAAATTTATAAATAGTAATACTAATACAAAGAGATAATGTGATTCTTTCAACTTTAAATGGAATGTGTATTTTGTTATATTAATATGAAACTTTTAGTTAATGAGATTTTATCTTAATAACAAAGAGACTCCGAAACTTTGAAATTTTATGTAAATTGAATTTAGTTTATTTTCATGTTTGATTTTTTTAATCATATTCTAATTTATTGATTGGTTAATTTGTCTATTCAATGTACATATGAGATGATAATTGATTATCATTTATATTTATACTTTTAATTTCATTAAAAAATACATAAGATTTGTAAATTTATTTTATTAATTAATTAAATCTGTTGAGTGTTTCATATTTCACTTCAATCACCACCAAATCTTGTGCTCATTCATTAAGGTACTAAAAGAAATCATTTATTTTTTACTTGTCTCACTTTGCAAGGTCAGAATTTAGAGCGTATAATTAAACAAAACATATAAATTAAATAAAAAGTAGTAATTACTAGTGATATCAAATGTTTTCAAGTTTATTCCCAATAAGAAGCAAACATTAATCTTATCATATGAAAAGACCAAAACTTATTATTTAACAAACTTTTCCTTTCTTCTCGTTCACAAGACATATGAAAGTTTTCCCTTAGAAAAACTTTATAAATTTATAATTAGCCGATAAGAGATATTAGAATGTACAATATTTTTTTTTTAAAAAAAAAGCAACATTGACGTGTGGATGAGGTTAAGTAGGGATAAAGCGGTTGAGTTGTCACGGGGAACATATTTTTGATTGATTTCGAGACGCTTGTAACATCGATTGACAACCGTCAGATCATCTTTGCTCTTGGCTTCAGTAGAAAAGCGGAATAATCTGATTTATCTTCGTCCTTTTTCACAAATTATTAATGCCCGAATTTTAACGGGCAGCTGGGTCATAACGTGGGCCATCTGCTTTGTTTTTTTCCAAAGGCAATCAAAATCACAGCGAAAAAGAAAAAATTAAAGTTAAGAGCACATAATTTTGAAATGAAAAGTGGGCCCAGCATCCGACGGCCTAGATTTTCTTGATAGATGGCGCTAATCATTTTTTAACGACAATCAGTAGCTCACTCCCTCCGTGTTTAAAATTTCTTGCTTGCTGGAAGAGGAAAATGGAGCTGAGAAGCTGAATCCGGGAAAGGAAGATGCTGGGTTCGTTGGGTCTCCTCGCCACGCCTTTTGCTTTCGATTCTTTCTCGCCTTCATCGAACAAGGCCCGCACTTTGGTAATTCGAACTTCTAATCAAATTTCTTGATGATGAATCTGCATGCATTCTGTTTCTACTTGTTGGGTTGGTCGTTTAGCTTCGAACGAAAGATTCTGATGAATTTCTTAATCATCAGAGTTCCACAAGTAATCATCAACTTGCCAAACAACTAGCAGTTGAATCTAGACGTGGATCCCGAAAGTTGCTCGGGCGATATGTATTTCCGCTCAACTCAGTGTATGGAAAGGTATGAATTTTTAAAATTTTTCTTTTGAAGATATTTCTTACACGATGAGATATAATATTCGTTGAAATCTTCGCTATGTTTGGTGTTAAATATGAATTTGTAAGTATTTTTGGTATTGACTGAGTCATCTTCTCTGCTTCATTTTTCCCTTCCAGGTCAGTCATGGTTCCCTAATCTCAGCTGTTCTGGTTGATGATAGTTCAACAATGACATCGTCTGAGGAAGACGCTCAAAACATCGGCATCTTGGGTGTTGATTCTGCCTTCGAACCATTTAAGGATCACTTCCTATATAGAGTTAAGAAATACGTGGATCAGAAAAATCTCTTTGAAAAGCATGAGGGAGGCCTAGAGGAATTTGCTAAAGGTGACTTTCATTTCTCATTATCATCAATGCTACCCGCTTCTGAATTTGCTTGTATGTTCTGACATCAAAGGCTGCTTCAATGATGAAATTGCTTGCTCCTCAGGAGCTAAAGAGTAAAATCGATATTTATATGACGATGCTCAAAGGAGATAAGTTTTTTTCTTTTTCCAACCCTTTTTTAACAATCTGTCTTTTACCCTCTTTTATAGGTTATTTGAAATTTGGATTCAACAGAGAAGAAGGTGGAATTGTCTACCGTGAGTGGGCTCCTGCTGCTCAGTAAGTTTGGGTTTCTGAAATACAAGTTCACTAACTTTGTTATCCTATCATTGCTTAGACAGAGTCTTTTGAATCATGTAGGGAAGCTCAAGTTATTGGAGACTTTAACGGATGGGATGGCTCCAACCACAAGATGGAAAAGAATCAATTTGGCGTTTGGAGTATTAAAATTCCCGATTCTGGGGGAAATCCAGCTATTCCTCATAATTCAAGAGTCAAGTTCAGATTCAAGCATGGTGATGGAGTTTGGGTAGATAGGATTCCTGCTTGGATTAAGTATGCCACTGTAGACTCTACTAGATTTGGAGCACCATATGATGGTCTGCATTGGGACCCTCCACCTTCAGAAAGGTGCAATTTGTTCATATTTTACTTGATTTATTTTTATAGTGATGATATTTCCACAAATGTAGAAAAAATATATTTAGTCAACAATTGTGCAGTGCAGGGTTTCGGGTATCTTAATCTTTACTCATTTTTTTATCCAGAATTACAATTTCTCTCATCATTTTGGAACATGTTAATTAAAAAATTAGTTTGATATTGCTTGAGATGGGAACTTGCTGCCACTATCCACTGCAGTTTCATCACAATTAAAGCAATGGTAATTTTCTGCTTTTAGTATATATGATTGGGAAATTGTGACTTTTAATGTATTCTTTCATTGATAATGCAGGTATGAATTTAAGTACCCTTGTCCTCCAAAACCCAAAGCCCCAAGAATATATGAAGCTCATGTTGGAATGAGCAGCTCAGAACCGTGCATTAATTCATACAGAGAATTTGCTGATGATGTTTTACCTCGTATTCGGGCAAATAACTATACTACTGTTCAATTGATGGCTGTAATGGAGCATTCTTATTATGCATCATTTGGATATCATGTTACAAACTTTTTTGCTGTAAGCAGTAGATCTGGAACTCCTGAGGACCTCAAATATTTGATTGATAAAGCCCACAGCTTAGGTCTACAGGTCTTGATGGATGTTGTTCACAGCCATGCAAGTAACAATGTCACTGATGGACTCAATGGCTTTGATGTTGGCCAAAGTTCACAAGACTCATATTTTCACTCTGGAGAAAGCGGTTACCACAAGTTATGGGACAGCCGACTGTTTAATTATGGTAATTGGGAAGTCCTTCGCTTCCTTCTTTCAAACTTGAGGTGGTGGCTTGAGGCGTTCAAATTTGATGGCTTTAGGTTTGATGGAGTGACGTCAATGTTATATCATCACCATGGTATCAACATGGGATTCACAGGGGATTATAATGAGTATTTCAGTGAAGCAACTGATGTTGATGCTGTTGTTTATTTAATGCTGGCCAATTCTCTGATACATAGCATCTTGCCGGATGCAACTGTAATTGCTGAAGATGTTTCCGGTATGCCTGGACTTGGTAGGCCTGTCTCTGAAGGGGGAACTGGTTTTGACTACCGCCTGGCGATGGCTATCCCTGACAAGTGGATTGATTACTTGAAAAATAAGAACGATGAAGAGTGGTCAATGAAGGATATATCCCGGAGCTTGACAAATAGGAGACAAACTGAGAAGTGCATATCCTATGCTGAGAGTCATGATCAGGTATAAACTATGAAAAGTTATTTTTCTCACCAATTTATTTCTTAATTTGGTTAAATCATTTCTTTCTGGCACTGAGAAATTGTTCTGCTTGGAAATGTCTCAATTTTGGCTTGGTAACTCACTTTCGGATGATGACAGAAAGAGATATAGCATAAAGAAAGCTCGATTAATAAAATGCCTACTATCCTCTTCCTGTCTCCCCCATCCCTTCGCAAAGAATAAGAGGACATACTTGTTAAATGGTTAATATCATGGCAGATCTCCTTTCCCGAATCCAATATCATATTAATACTTCTTAATCTTGCCTTCTCCTTTTAACCTTTGTATATTTGCTATTTGTCATGCTTCATGGATTTTACTGTTTGTTTGTGCAGGCTATTGTAGGTGATAAAACAATTGCATTCTTGATAATGGATAAAGAAATGTACTCTGGCATGTCATGTTTAACAGATGCTTCTCCTACAGTTGAGCGAGGGATTGCACTTCACAAGGTTGGTGCTAACTCAAATCTTAGAGGCTCCTCTCTTCGTGGTTTCCTTAATTTCTTACTTTGTTGATGGCATGACAGCAACCATGAATCTCTCTCTCTCTCTCTCTCTCTCTGTAAGCTTAGAAACTGCTTTTGCTTTAAAATAACAGCACATATGGAACTTGGATTATTTTATTTAGCCTTCTTGTTTGGCCTCTGCATAGATCATCTTTATTTATTCAGTCATTATTCCCATTGTTTCTCTCTCACTCTCTCTCACATTCTTTTTTGTTTTTTTGTATTTAAATTACTTTTGCAGATGATACATTTTATTACTATGGCATTAGGAGGAGAGGGCTACCTTAATTTTATGGGAAACGAGGTAAGCAATCTGTGCTGACTGATCGTACTGCACAGTGCATTAAGATTTTGTTTGGATGGATATTAGAGAAAATTTGAAGTCTAGAAAGCAAGAAGATTTTGACTGTTAGAATATTCGTATGGATGAAGATCAGCCAAGGCACTTTAAGTCACAAATACATGAATATGTTCAATAACTAGGTAGAAGGCATTAAAAAGTAAAGAGGTGATTGGCTATATCTGCCTGGAGGCAATTTTCTAAATAAGGGTTTGTTCTCTCTTTTAACAAATAAGGTTACAAGAGAGCCATCTCTGGAAGGGCGAGTACTGTCTCCTGTTTCTTTTGATATCTCTTCTGCATGTTTGTACAGTTTGGACATCCTGAATGGATTGACTTCCCAAGAGAAGGCAACGGGTGGAGTTATGAAAAATGCAGAAGACAGTGGAGCCTGGTGGATACTGAACACTTGAGATACAAGGTCTGAGGTCTTTTTTATTTTTAAGTATTTGTTAAAGTTACTTTGCTTTATTCTATCCCCGACCCATCTCTTATTAATCCTGTGGGCAACTGGAGTATTTGCTATTGTTTGAACTTTTAACGTTAGGACATAAGTTTGTGAATATGGGCCAAGCGACCATTTAATCCCTCACGACCTTTTCATTTCAATACCATAATGCTATTGATAAGAACCAGATCAGAGTCAAGTTGAAAGCTCAAGAATCTAGCTGAACATGGACCATGGTTGGTGATTATTGTGGAAACACTGATAATGCTCAGCTGCATTTTTAACTTTGAAGGCACCTGTATAATCTATTTTACAAAAACTGGATATAATTTTCCTTCTCTATTTTTGCATCCTAATCTTTGTTTTATTTTATTTTCATCTTTCTCTATTGAGGAGGGTTTGCTCCTGATATGCAATTCCTTACATGGTTTTTTCTCTTCGTGTTTGAGCTTTACAGTTCATGAATGCATTTGACAGAGCTATGAATGCACTTGATGATAAATTTTCATTCATTTCATCAACAAAACAGATACTGAGCAGCTGTAGTGAAGAAGACCAGGTAAATCTACAATGGCAGTTGGCTGTTAGAGTTAGAGCATTGCCCCTTTTCCTCTAATTCATGATGCAACATGCATGCATATTGTTAATAATGAAAGTTATTTGACATTGTTATAGTTGAAACTTTTATTATTAGAAATAATAAATTGTTCATCCATCACTCTTTTGTATGGTTCTCCAAAAACCGAAAGACCACAGTGGCTAGCAAACAAGATATACGTGTTTCCTTTGAATTTCAAACATGTATGGTAAATTGTTTTGAAGGTTCTTTGTACTTTTCATCATGCTAGTGTACTTTTCTTTCTTCCCTTTATCCCCAAACTGATAGAGATAATGAACCCCACCGTTGTTTTGTTGTCCTCTGCCTTATAACCTTCCCTTGTAGTGGCTTTAACCACTTTAGTTTTGGTGGATGTAGTTTTAACAGTTTCCTTTAAGAACAATCACCAAGGCTTTGATTAATGTTTTCTCAATTTAGGTTATTGTCTTTGAGCGGGGAGATCTGGTTTTTGTGTTCAACTTTCACCCCAAGAATACATATGATGGGTATGTATGCTGTAAATTGTGAAAAAGTCTACATATGCTAGAAA
The DNA here is from genome assembly GCF_000208745.1 of Theobroma cacao. Taxonomy (NCBI): domain Eukaryota; kingdom Viridiplantae; phylum Streptophyta; class Magnoliopsida; order Malvales; family Malvaceae; genus Theobroma; species Theobroma cacao. Next base: position 2,661,354 of record NC_030857.1, on the reverse strand, counting down.
GTTTAAATGAAATCAGCTAAGGCCTATGTGACATTGTAATTAATTACCTGCGCTTTAAAACTTTTTGAGTGACTATTGTGTAAAACATACAGGTACAAAGTGGGGTGTGACTTGCCAGGGAAGTATAGAGTTGCTCTGGATAGTGATGCTTGGGAATTTGGTGGGCATGGAAGAGTAAGGAACTCCTGCTTTTGTTATTATGCTTGCCTTTTGCTATTGATGAAAGAATGATGTTGTTTTCTGGCTAGATTTCTTGCAATATAATTGGGGTTTTACAGCTACTTTTTATGAGTTTTCTCGGGACTTAATGACAAAAAACAAACAGCTGATTGTTTCCTTAGGTCTCGGAGTGGCCACTGGTCCTCTAAGTTGGTAACTTCAGTGTATTTAGCTGATACTGGGAACTAATGAAGTCAATTGCATCTAAAAGCCTATCTTCCTCTTCTATGAATTGTTTTACTCTCCTGGTAACGCTATAATTAATTCTTCTGGTAGGTGGGTCATGATGTGGATCATTTCACATCTCCCGAAGGAATACCAGGTGTGCCTGAAACTAATTTCAACAATCGTCCTAATTCTTTCAAAGTACTCTCGCCAGCTCGCACGTGTGTGGTATGACATCTCGTCCTGGTCTTTCTGATGATGTAATTTCTCTAGTGCAACTGATATGGTACTTTTTGTCACTTTTTCTTTATAGGCATGGAAATGTACCCAAGTTCCTACTTACCACTGCTTGACATTGATAATTGTGATTTGGTATTTTTTTTCCTTCTATTTTTGAGCCCGTAGGCTTATAGCTTTTGGAACTTTGGGTGGCATCACAAATCTCTGCCTGTTTCCATAGTCCTTGAACCTTTCTTCGAAGTTAAAACAAGGATTTACAGATTTCTTACAAATTTTTCCCAGGTTTATTATAGAGTGGAAGAAAATCCAGAAGACATTAATGACGGCAACTTAACCAGTGCCGATGAGACATTACAAGTAGATGCAGTAAAGCAGGAGAATACTGAAGAATCAGCTTCAGTGGTAGATGTCATGGAGACCAAATCTCTGCCTGTATCTATAGAAAGTCCAGGAGTGGAAGAAAGTCCAGGAGAAACAAACGACGACAATTTGGCCGGTGTTGATGAGAGGTTGCCAATAGAAGGAGCAAAGCAGGAAAATATTGAAGAACGAGCTTCTGTGGTAGATAGAAGTTTTGCTGCTAAGCTAGATACTCCTGAAGTGGAAGAGAGGGAGGATGGAACATTGGACGACTAAGCTTTTCAGCTCCAGTGCAAATCAAACAGAGTATAAGCCTATTCGTGTTAGCTTGTTTTGTGAATAATAGTAGTGTGAGGAGTGACCAGGGAATTTTGTATTTGTTTGTAGATTTCAGGCAGAGAATAATATAGTCTGCTTAGGTGCTAGTCATCACTGTAGGAAGACCGAAGTCTACTGATCGTAGTCAATAAGATCTGTAGAGTTGTGAAGATCTAGTCTACAGTAAGTGCATCTGAGCATTTGACTTGTTGATGTACATGATCTCTATGTTTTAATACCCTTCCCTCAATAAAAAATCCACTGTGGGTCCTATTTGTTTTTCCCATAGCAGCAGTTGCCGTGGTTAAATAGTTTGTAGAGAAAATTTCAGTATGTAGCATCATCTCATCCGATCTTGATGACCATAGCCCTATCAATCTATTAGGTCTACCCACCAATAGCCCACTTCCATTTTCATCTTTTTCCGCTTCTTTCTTTAGCCCACGCCCTTTTCCATCTCGTCTCTCTTCTTAGCACCAAACGGTGTCCTTGGGGCGTTGTGCCCTCATTTATTCTCCTTTTCTTTTGTGCATTCTTTAACCATAATTTGTGATACCGGGGTTTTGGGAGCCCTAAACCCTAAAACCGGAATTTTTGGAACTCTAAAATCGGCCGAAACTCTAAATTGGTCAAAACCCTAAACTAGCTAAATCCTTAAAACCAATTAAAACCCTAAAATAGAGTAAAACCCAAAAGTAAGCTAAAACCTTGAATTAATTGAAACCCTAAAACTTTTTATAAAAATAATCTAAAAATCAACTTGATTTTAGACTTAACAATTTGTGTATTCGTGTTTTGATCGTGTCGTGTAAATAGAAAGTATTAATAGTTATACGAATAAACACAAACTTTATATGATTAATTAATCATATCAGGTTCTTGAACACGTATATAGATATATTTAATAAATATGTAATACAACACGATACAGCTAACACGTTTATTAAACGTGTCAAAATAAATTTTATATGACACGACACAATTAACACGATTAAAATTTATATGATTTATGATTTGTTTTCACAATTTATATAATTAATATACAATTTATATGATTAACACAATTAGAATAATTAAATTGAAATATGTACAAGTAAAATATGATTTTATTATTCAAATTTACAACAAAAAATTATAAATATTATAATATATACTAAATATAAATCATCATAAAAATGTTAATATTTATATAGATCAATAAATAAGTTTTAACCGTATGCTAAACGTGTTTACACTACACGTGAACATGATTAAATAAATAGGTAATAAACGGGTTATAGGTTATACGAATACACTATAACATGATTAACTAATTATATCTTAAATGGGTTAAGCAGATTTAACACGGTTAAGTCGTGAACGATTAAAATATAATTTATTTGTGTCTTAATGTGTCGACATAATTAATACACGCAACACAATTAACTTAAATTCAAACTCAATTAAACTTGTATCATGTTTATATAATATTATCGTATTGTATATAAAATTATCAGGTCTATCTGAGCTAGGCTAATCTTGCATAATTAAATTATCCCTACCTTGGTCCCAAACTTGGATGTCTTGTCTTGGATTAGTCCAGTTGTTTTTATCCTGCTTGCGAGGCCTGCTATGACTTTCGCCCAATTGAGTTTACACAGCGACCTCGATCGAAGCGGCCTGCTGCGCTCTTGGCCCAATTTTAAGGAAGCATCGTTGAAAAATCAAAAAAGAAAAATGAAGAAGGAAGGCGAGGGGAAAGCGAATCAGCTTGGTCTTTTGCGTCGAAAAACACTTGCTGTTCCCATAGAAGGAGAAACGGGGGAGGCAGAAAGAGAAAAATGGAGCAGAAGAAGGAGAAGAATAAGTACAGCGTGATAGTACCAACTTATAACGAACGCCTCAACATTGCTCTCATCGTCTATCTCATCTTCAAGCATCTTCGGTATTTCCAACTCCAAATCTCTCTTTGTCTTTTGTTTTTGTACATGATTTTTATGTTTTTCTTTGATCGCTGAACTCGTAATTTTAGTATCTGGAGGTGCTCCGTCGAGATCTGATTGCTTTTCTTGAATTCGCGTTCTTTTCTTTGTGCCCCCTTTGTCCTGATCGAATTTATGATGTGCGTCTGATACGGTATTAGAATTGTCTGTTTTCATTTATCTTATAGTTTTCTTATTATGAAAATGTTTTGAATTGGATGAATCTAGATAAAGTTTGTAAATCTGTTTTAGAAAGTAGACCTCCGTTATTCTGGAATAATTATCGAGAAATAAATTGAAGCATATGTTGTTTTTGAAAAAACTCTTGTTCTTTACATACTTAATCCAACTGTGTGAAATTGAACCTCAGAGTTTAGTCAATGATCCTGTCTTTGTCCATTTAGCAGTTTTCTTGAGTCTTTGTAAGTTCAAATACCTGTATGTCAAAATTCCACATATCTGGTGTCGTTGGAAGCAAAATTCTAACCACTAATGAGTTGATATCTTGGAAGGGAAAATATATGATTCATTCCACTTCTCCTGCAATGTGATTTTGCTTCATGTCGTTCATGATGCTTAGTATAGGTCTTTTCATCAAAATGTAACTGCCTTACACTCAACAAATTCTGAGTTAAATAGGGGGCATGATAAGTTTAACATAGATAAGTTTCGAGTTTCCTTTCTCGAAAACCAATTCCTTTGATATTGTGATATCTCCCAATATGTTGGCTTGTGTAAGCTGTTGTAATTTTTTGTGCTTGGAGTAGGGAGGTAGATTTTGAAATAATTGTGGTGGATGATGGGAGCCCTGATGGTACTCAAGAAGTTGTGAAACAACTGCAGAAACTGTATGGTGAAGATCGTATCGTAAGTTCCATGCTAATATACCTACAAAATTGGATCTATATGTAATCTGTTTTGCTGATCAATGCCTATGCTTACCTATACTTCTGTCTCTTTGATGATGCAGCTATTAAGACCTAGACCTAAGAAGCTTGGATTGGGTAAGTATAAATTATTCCCTGTCAGGAATAATAGATGGTGCTGGCCTTTGAACTGTTATTGGTTTCAGGAACTGCTTACGTACATGGTTTGAAGCATGCTTCTGGAAATTTTGTTGTAATCATGGATGCTGATCTATCACATCATGTAAGTGTGATGGTGTTTTTGTAGCCTATTTCTACCAGTTAAATCACAACACTTCACTTCCTGTTTTCTCTCACTTATATGATCTCTTCATCTTGTTTTGCAGCCAAAATATTTGCCAAGCTTCATCAAGTAAGATATCTTCTGGTTGATTCTGTAGGGTGTACTATTATGCCTGATTTACTTAAATCCTTATAATGTTTTGATCATTGACATCTTTATTAGGAAACAGCTGGAAACTGGTGCCAGCATAGTTACTGGAACACGGTACGTTAAAGGTGGGGGTGTGCATGGATGGAATCTGATGCGCAAGCTAACAAGTAGGGGAGCCAATGTTCTTGCACAGACCCTTTTGTGGCCTGGTGTGTCGGACTTAACGGGATCTTTCAGGTATAAGAACTAATTAATAGAAGTGGGCAATTTCAGACTGTCATAGCTTTAGGGCTAATGTTTCCTTTTCCTTGTCTTGTAAAGGCTTTATAGGAAATCAGTGCTTGAAGATGTCATTAGCTCCTGTGTTAGCAAGGGATATGTCTTTCAAATGGAGATGATTGTTAGGGCTTCAAGAAAAGGCTACCACATTGAAGAGGTATAATTCATTTCTATAGTTGCATATGAATAAACTGATAGATATTTTAACCTTAAGTCAACTGTTGTTATCTTTGACTTGTTTGTGCTAGGCTGAGTACTTGGTAAATGACATGTAAGAGTCAAAGTTCTTGTTATCTCTTTAAATACCGATAAAATTCATTTTAAAAACCCAAGACTACAAATTGGACTTCAGTGCTACTGCCTTTGCAACCTCCACACCTAACTTGAATGCTGAGTTTGTTGTACCCAAATTATTCTTTCAACTTAATCTCTGTGAAGATAATTTTCCTATTTTGCTTTGTGAATGGGATTTTGTGGTGGAGAATACATTGAACCCTTACAGTTGAATGTTCTATCCTGCATTTATTGTACAGAAATTATATGGATCAGTGTTTTGATCATATGGTTTCTTCTCATCCCCTACTTCATCTTTAAGCTGTGTGCTGTTCAAACATCAATTTTTCATGTAGCTAAACAATTTATATCCTTCACATTTATGTTGATTTGGTTTTTTCTATTGTCTACAGGTTCCAATAACTTTTGTTGATAGAGTATTTGGAAGTTCAAAGCTCGGAGGATCTGAAATTGTAGAGTATCTAAAAGGCCTTGCATATCTTTTGGTCACAACATGACACCTTCCTACAAATATAGCCAACATGATAACAAGAAGTGACTGCTTGAGATTTGCAGTGGTGACTCTGCACGGTACACAATTTTTATGGCTTGCTCTTAGAAGTTACCTTATGTAACCTGACTTTTGATGGCAAATTTGGTTGAAGAACTCAAAAAGTATTTCACTTAGGGAATGTTTTTCACTGGAAATGAAGAGGCAAAAGCTTGTTTGCCAACTGTCTTTTTCTTCTGCAAATTTGCCAGTTGTAGTCATTTTTGGTTAGTTTAGCCAGTTTACTAAACCAAAAGACAGTAACTTGTACTTACTTTGGTCTTGTCAAATGAAGAAGGAGACGACAGGAGACTGAATATTCAGACGAATAATGAAGTAGGAAACTTCATTCATTCAGCAAACCCTTTTTGCTTTCTATAGTTGAACAAAGAAAATGTAAAAGCTGAATACGAGAATACTTGACCATTCTCATGTTCATATCTATATATTGAGAAACAAAAACAAGACAGGGCAATGTATACTGTGCAGCATCAAACGTCTGGTAGAGTAACCAGAACGAAACATAATGATAAAAATGCATTAAAAATGAAACAGAGTTCCAATTTTCCTAAATTAAAAAGAAATATCCAAGAAAAAAAACTTGCATAGAAAACCCAATTTCCAATTCTCAGATCCTCTTAACCCTTCTAGCCCCAGTTTTCCTTTCACTGCCAATCACAGACGACTTGTTATTGTTGACAGCAAGAGGAGGTTTCTTGTTCTCTTTGCTCATACTTCTGAGCATGTACCTAGGAGTCTGAGTCTCGTTCATCTCCGCGGAATAAGCAGCAGACACTGACTTCCTCAAGCTCTCGAGCTTCTTCGAGTCTCTTCTCTTTGAAGATTCAACTGTAACTCCAAGATGGTGCCCAGCCTTTGAGTCATCGCCGGTTTCGCCTCCTTTCTTTCTCTTAAGCCTCTCGTTTCTCCTGGCTGAGTACTCATCGTAAAACCGGCCCCTCTCAAACAGAGGAGTGGAGTTGGCGCTGAGACTAGTCTCACCAAAACCAGCCTTTTCGGGTTCCCCGTTTCCGAGTTCATCTCTGACCAACTTCGCCAGAGCCCGTAACTCGCAAGAAATAGAGCGATACTCTGGTCGAATCTCAGATTCTTCAACGGCCCAAGTACGGATAGGCTTCTGGGATTTCGTCAAAGAACCTTTAAACAACAAAAAAAAAAACAAACTAAACAACAAAAAAAAAATACAAACTGAAAAGATTTATTTCACTGTTTACGATAAAAATCGAAAGTTGTTATGAATTTATAACCCGATATACCTGGTGGGGTTTGCAGGGAGGTTGAGTTTGATCGAAGGACGCGACGGGGTCGTAGGCGGATAGGCGATTTAGCAAGCGGAGGCTTACGATCAGATTTCATCTTAGACATGATATCTCGGTTTTTCTTCCTTTTTGTTCTTAAAGAGAACTGCGGAGGTTCAAAGATAGAGAAACAGAGTATTAACGAAGAATGTTGTTGAAAAAGATTAAGGATAAAGATTTAGAGAGCAACCTACGTTTGAATTGTTGTGACTGTTTCTACTTTTGTTTTGTTTGGCATAGGTTTGGTTGCTTGGCTTTTTTCAACTTTTTCAGAATGTTGTCTATTTTATTATGAGACAACGATATAAGGTTTGAAACTTTGAATTTGCAGAGGAGAGAGGAGGGGAGCGTTTCAAACGGTCATATCTTTGATCTGACGGTCGACGATTAATTCAGATTTAAATGGTAGGTTAGGTGTCATTGACAGCACAACCTTTCCAATTTCCATGAAAGGCCCAGATTTTCTACTTAATTGAGGGATTACATTTACGGGTTTATCTTGTGTAAGTTGTCAAAGCAGTCGATTGGCTTGGTTTTAAAATTTTAAAAATCAAATCAATCGAATTTTTCAAAAAATTAATCGAATTAATTGATTAATTTCTATGTAAGAAATAATTAAATTAATTAAATTATAATCTAAAATCAAAATAATTGAAATCGTTTTATACTTGATATGTTTAATCGGTTTTATCATATGAAATACATAATATATCAAAAAATTAATTAAAATAATCAATATAAATTGAAATCAAACAAATTCAACTAAATTAAATGAATTCATTCGATTTTTTTATATATAGTGAAAATACAATAATTTATTGCATCATTCTAAGTCAAACAACGCCTAAAACACTATCTAGTAAAAGGGAAGCAATGCTAGAAGGAGGAGACTCAAAAACACTAAATCTTAAAAGTAGATTATCATGATGTGTGGTCATCTAATCGGCACATTAATTCGTTTTACGAGATATGTGAAATATTCTATAATCCCAATCTTGGAAGAATAGTTCTTTAATGTTCCTTAACAAATGCACATTCAGGTCTAAAATATTACTTTTCATCGACAATTTTTGTATAGGAAGGAGGGAGTCAGACTCCACTTAAACCTTCCTAAATCTCCTTCTCCAACACAAATTTAAGCCCTAGAATAATGCCCATAGCTCAGCATTTAGCGAAGAAGTTATACCAAATTTATGAATGAATCCCAGTATCCATTCTCCCTTGTCATCATGGATAATTCCACCTGCCGCTGCTTCACCAGGTTGGCCTCTGGCACTCCCATCGACATTTAGTTTAACAAATGTCTTGCTCGGTTTTTTCTAAGTAATGTCAAAGGCCTATTTAGTTTTTGTCCAGATTTGCCGCTGTGAATTATGAGGCTATGTAAAAGAGATATCAAAGATGGGAAGATTCCTCCAATACCAAGGTAGCCATGTGATATACACAAAGATAGAACTCCACGGCAACACATCAATAACAACATTATCTTGCATATTCTTCACTAACCATTGCTGTAAGTTGTGACTGAAAAAATCAAAACTAGATAAATTCCTCTTAACTGCAACCAAACATTTATGGAAATATTGCAGTCCCTTAACACATGCAGTATATCTTCATTAGAGCTACCACAACGGATGCAACCAACAGATGAATACAAGTTCCATTTAGCTAACCACGAGGAAGTTGGTAAAGTGTCATGAAGTACTCTCCATAGAAAAACTCGACCTTACTAGAACTTTTAATCTGCCATACTTGTTTTCAAAAATTCATATTAGATTTATTGTTCTCCATTTGAAGAGTATAGGTTGACTTAACAAAGAAAACTCCATTACTTGTTTCCAACCAAAAGCCAACGTCTTCTTCCTCACTAGTTGTATATATAAGAATAGCAGCGATCATGGAGACAATTCCTAGAAGAAGCAAAAGCGTAAATATATCAAAATCCCAATTGCCAGCCTCATTGCAAAAAACTTGCTACAGGTAATTTTGCTTCAAGAGCTTAAATCTCTGCACTAACATAGTTTATTAAAGGTCCACAGCTCAACCAATTATCAGTCCAGAATTTTGTTGAATCTTTTCCTAGTTAAATCCTTCCCCTTTTTTATGGTCAAAGAAAATCTTCTTTAGTCAACCTTTTTTTAAGTATTGGTACTGAACTTTTACTTGTTATACAGAATGCCCCATATTGGACCCAACTAGCCCACATCCAAAGTACAACTAAACAAAAAGGTTCCAAAGAAATAGGTAGCTAAGCCCAACTCATGACTCACCCAGCCCCAGGTTCCTCGCTCTCTCCGAAAAAGCTTGTTCTCTCTCCTAAAGGAGTTCTGATAAAAAAAAAAAAAACGTAACATTTACATATAGTAATGTGGTAGTGCTAATTAATTATTCTTCTCTTTCTGTTTTAGATTATAGATAGTGAGAAAATATCAAAGGCTTTTACTTTTTTTCTTTTTAGATATAGACAACGGAAGAGGACACAGGAATCCCATAGTGCAAGGTGTTTCCTATTTGAGTTGATGATGGAGATGATGTGGTCTGTTTGGCTTTGTGCCATCTCCTTGCTTGCCATAGGTGTGACAAAGTTTATTTACAGGTGGTGGAACCCTGAACGTAAAGGCATTCTTCCGCCAGGTTCGATGGGACTCCCACTTCTAGGGGAGACCCTTAGTTTTCTTGTCCCAGCCCAGTCCATATATAGACATCCATCCTTTTGTTAAGGAAAGAATGAAAAGGTAAGGATATACGATCAATACCATCATCCAGAACATGCTGAAAGAGAAACATAAAAAAAGATTAAGGTCTTGATCTTTCAAACGGTTGTGTTATAGGTATTGTCCGTTGTTCAAAACAAGTTAGATTGTGATAACGTCGGACCCTGACTTCATTTATTTCTTGTTGAAACAAGATGGAAAATTTGTTGAGCTGTGGTACCTGGATTCCTTCGCCGAGCTGTTTCGCACGGAAACAACAGCAGCAAAAGGCTACGGCCTACGTGCACAAGTATCTTAGGCACGTAATCCTTAATTAGTTTAAATTAAAGATAAAAAAACCAGCACAAAAGAGGAAGTCCAGATAAATGAGAACAACCGCCATAAGCACTCGATCCTAAATCATAGAAACAACAAAAGAATTTTCTGCTACAGTTGATTGACTTTGACTTGCTTGACATTTCTATTCTGATATTCTGCTGCTGATCTTTAATTAAAGAATAATGGAAGCAATGTAACAGCAATAGCATTTGGAGGAGGCAATAGGACATGTGCAGGAGCGGAGTTCAGCAAGGTCATGATGGCGCTATTTTTACATGTCTTGGTCACCAAATACAGGTCCGTTCTTAAATGTTTGTCTCGCTTTCACTTTCACACACATTAAAGAGCAATTTAATTGCATATCAGCCTGAAACCGACAACAAAAGAATTGTAGAATTTTGGCTAGGTGGTCAAAGATCAAGGGAGGAGATGTGGTTCGTGCACCGGTTCTGGGATGTACCAATGGTTTCTACATTAAAGTTTCAGAAAAACAAGCATAACTTGGTTAGACATTCGATGTAGAAGAATAAAGTGGACATCCCAGAGTTCACTGTCTTAAGTAGAACTGATTCGCCTGCTATAAATATTAGGAATTTGTGTTTTAAGTACCGCAGTCAAGTTGGTGATCATATCAACTGTTGGTGTGTGACTTTCAACAGTTTTTCAGCTTGTAGAAATCATTTGATATAAAATAAAATATATAAATATATTGATTAATTATAACGCATTTTTTCTGTCCTTGAATATATTTTGTACGGATGAGCATGTAAGTACTAGAGCATTTCGTGGGCGGGGTTTAGCCTTGTTATCTTCTTCCGCTGCTATTAACGCCTGACTGTACTATCCTGTAAATACTAGTTATCTAAATATTAATTCTCTCTCTGCATAGTTCGGCTAGGTGTTCACTTTCAATGATCAATATAACTACTTGAGCATTGAATATCTAATATATATACGTACGGTGACATAAAAATATAACACCAATAAGAGCGGCAAAATATACTACTCCATATACTGGTGTATATATAAAGAGAATGAAGGGTTATTCTTGGGCTCAAAAGCATACAGCATTGTTGTATTGCGTCCCTGTACATTACATCAGTAATACATAAAAGGAAATAAAGTTTATGTACAGAGAGAGATTTAAGGAACATAACAAGTATTTAGTTGGCTCTAGAATTCCTATGAATCTGCCAGACACCTTGCTCTATGACTATGAACTTAATTTTTGACAGAATCCCCTTTGATGTGGCTTGTGACAGGACCATTTAACACGATTCCCGTCCAGCAGATCTCAATATCTTCTTTTTGGTACATATTCTCAATATGACTATATGTATATATATATGGGTTTCTTCTTTTCATTTTCATGGCACCTGGATTATTGAAAGTTTTGAATGAATGATCTGATTCATTGATGGAACAATGGTCCAAATAGTATGTGTGTGGATTGGCTTGCATTTATTTCAAGAACCTCCTCAGTCCTCATGGTTGAACGGCCTGTTTTGCTTGATGAAACAAAGTAGTTTTACTCTTTACATATTTTTTTCATAGGTAAAGACAGAATAATATATAGTTAAAAGATAGTGTAATTAAGATATCTCACAAGCAGCCTCAGCTGCAACCACAATGAAACAGAAACCAGGAGTTTCCTCCGTCGAAACTAAGCAGAAAGGTTTATGTCATAGATGTTATGGATGGGATCTCAAAGACATGCCTTTGGCCACGTTTGGACCTTTCTTAAGTGTTAGTAAATTAAAGTTAAAGTTGAGGAAATTATGAAGAATAGTCTTTTTTGATAAGAACATTTTAAAAACTTATTTTAGTTATATTTAGTCATGACTTGATAAAAAAGCCCTTAAAATTATTTTAAATAAATTAAACAATTTATCACAATTTCTCTCCATTTGTGTTTCTGATTTCTCTCTCACCATTTCAGTCTTTCAAATTTTATCGATTTCTCTCTTCAACATTCATTTGCTATGCTTTCGATTTCTCTCTCCTATATTTTCAGATTTCTTTTTCTTATGCTTTCAAAACACTTAGCAATGATTTTGATGTGCTTAAATGGGTGTTTATTTGGAAATTTTGATTTTTAGGTATTTTTGGTAAAATTAAAATGATAGAAATGATCACAGATGTTTGAAATAGTTTTTAATTGAATTAATTCGGGACCTAGACACTAATAAACTAAAAAATTGAAATTTATAAACCTAGGTTTTCAAAAGAATTTTTTTATATTTTTAATTGAAATAGGTGTTTTGGATAAAACAATTTATGTTTTGATTTATGAAAATATGTTAAAAACACTTTAATCGGTGCCAAATTATAAAAAAAACAAAAAGAAATGAAAAGAGTTGAGAGGATTTGAAGTTTTGATTCGTAAGTAACAACAATATTTTAGACATTAAAGCATAACAAAATGTTTTTGAATATGACATGTAATAATAATATTTTTTCAACATGACGTATAACAACAATAACTTTTTTTTTCAACATGACGTGTAACAACTTTTTTTAATCATGACATGTAACATATTTTTGTACATGACGTGTAACAACAATATTTTTTTCAACATGACGTATAACAACCTAACCATGACATGTCACATGTTTTTGTACATGACGTGTCATGTTTCTGTACATGGTGTGTAACGACCTAACCATGGCATGTCACATATTTCTGTACATGTCGTGTCACATGTTTCTGTACATGGTGTGTAACAACCTAACCATGGCGTGTCACATGTTTCTGTACATGGTGTGTAACAACCTAACCATGACGTGTCACATGTTTCTGTACATGACGTGACACATGTTTCTGTACATGACGTGTCACATGTTCCTGTACATGGTGTGTAACAACCTAACCATGACGTGTCACATGTTTTTATACATGACGTGTCACATGTTTCTATACATGATGTGTAACAACCTAACCATAACGTGTCACATGTTTCTGTATATGGTGTGTAACAACCTAACCATGACGTGTCACATGTTTCTGTACATGACGTGNACCAGAAAAGCAAACTTATTGCATAGACTCTTTTCGGCATGTGACGAGTGGTTAGTACCAATCCGAGATATATTCACCGTGACATATGGTGATTCACGATTACTAGCAATTACTTTTTCATATAGTCGAGTTTCAGACTACAATCCATAAAAAATTTTATCCTATTTTATGAGATTAGCTTAAATTCACATTTTTGCATCTCTTTGTTTAGGAAAATGTGGCACGTCTGTAGCCCGCGGTATTAAGACCATGATGACTTGTCTTTGTCCTCTTTTTTATAAACTTCACATATGATGAAGTAAATACTTTATAGCAAATCTATTAAATAAAGTCAAGGATTACGTTAATTTCATGTAAAAAATACATAGTTTCACAACATTAACTGAAAACAGCCGTGCAATACCTGTAACTATAAAACCAGTTAGTTAGTTTCTCAACTTAATAAAAGATAATTATAATTATACAAAAATTATTTTAAAAATATTTTATTTTTTAAAAATTATTTTTAAAAATACCCCAGTAAAATTAGTACGTTGAATACAATCCACTAGAAAGGCGACGCCTTGGCCCTCTTTGGACTGGAGAGAGTAAATTCTATCTTCATACCTGTTTGGGCCGTTTAATCCGGGCTTATTCAAGCCGTCTCCTTGGGCTTGAGCTGCAGGAGTGAACCCATTTGTTGAAAAAGCCATCGGTTTGACTCTCCCACTCACCCTGGAAACAAACCCAACAAAATTTCACGTCTTTTTATCCGTTCATATTTGATGCTTTTTATCTGTTCATATTTTACGCTTGGTCTAATTTTTTTTTTACTTAAAAATCATTAAAAGTTCTTATAAAAAAATAATATTTAAAACAAAATTAAAACTATTTGATAAATTATTTGCTAAAATAAATTATATAAATTTTAATTTTGATTAAAATTATCATAACTTATATTTTTACTATCTTCAATTACTTAAAAAATTAAAATGAAACAAATTTATTTCGAGTTTATATACGATTTTAAATATTAAAAATAAAAAAAATTCATAAAAAATGAAACAACTCTCAAATTTGTATAATAATAGCATTAATTTTTTGATAAAAAAAACTTTTAAATAGTACTTAAATACAGTTTTAAATCTTTTATTTTTTTTCTCTTAATTTTTGTAAAAATAAAAAAATCTTAGATTTTACTATTTTATTGTTAAATTTTTATTTTTTTAGTAGTTTTTGTAGAGAGAGATAGAAAAGAGGAAGATTATGATTTTTCATTGGAGAATGATAATTTGTAAAAAAAAAAGAGAAGTGAGGGAGATTGATTGAGAGAAATAGATATTTTTTAAAAAACTGGTATATTTTCTAAAAAGTTTTCTTTAAGCTTTTTTTTATAATTTTTTCAAAAATTTTATTTAATTTGATTTTAACTTGTAAGGATAAATAAATGAAAAAAAGAATCAGACCAAAACAGGCATTTGAAGTAACCAGTTTTACACCTCACCAACCCTTTAAACGAAGAAAATTGAAGATAAGTTCCACGTCAAAAGAGTCTTTTTATGGAAAAACAAGATAAGGTTTTGAATATTATTAAAGCTTCTGAACTTGTAGTTTTGCAAGATTCTAAATTCAAATTTCAGCTGAGATGTGTATGACTGTGCTTCAAAGTTCAGATTGAATTGAACGTAATTTCTGTTTTTGGGTATTGCTTCGCATGAGTTGCTGGCTAGCTGCTACAATTTTTTTGCTACACTTTACAGACATATGGGCACGTTGCTTTGGCTTTAAGCGTGGTAAACTTAGCATCAATGCTCTTGGCAGTCTAGCTGTCAGTTTCATGTTAGAATAGTAAAAGAACAAATTGGATGCCCTCTCTTATCGCAAGCCTAAATCTAATCTTGTCATATTGCAATCCCTCACGGCAACGGAGTCGTTGAAGATGGAGGGTATGATAAAGTGCTCTGCCAATTACGTCCCTTTGACTCCGATCAGCTTCTTGGAGCGCTCCGCGGTTGTCTACAGTGACGGACTCTCTGTTGTCCACGGTGATGTCAAGCACACCTGGAAACAGACACGCGAGAGGTGCGTCCGTCTCGCTTCTGCGCTTGCCCACCTTGGGATTTCCCGTCGAGATGTGGTACTAACTCTCGCATTTCTTTCTCTACTCTCGTTTAATTTTCTGTCTGATAGTATATTACTTGTTTTTTTTCTAGTAATTCTGTCTTTGCTGTCTTTTTCGAGTTACTTTGATTTTCTCCTCCTTTGTGAGCTTAGTTTTCTTCATCATTTGGCTTTCTTTCTGGTATTGTTGTGCTATTTTCAGAATAATTTGTGTAGCCCCATGACTTAAAAATAGTTAAATGCATGGTCTTTGGCGTTTATTTTCAGAACCAAAGTTGGGAAATTGCATTCCCATTTCGTCGTCTTCATGCCTCCCAAGAATCCAAGTTCAATGGTGATTTGTCCTTTTATATTCAGATTGACTTGCTTTTGGAGGTGTTGGCATAGTCTCTGAATAGGATGTATGGAATAGTCCTTTGAAAAAAGTTTCTGTACTTTCTAAGCTTGGATTCTCGGCGTTCAAATAATCTCAGAGAAAGTGTAAATGTTACTACCAAACATGAAGAGGGACATTCGGATTCGCTCTGCAGGTTATAGTACAAAATTTTTGTTTGCTCCCAAGAGGCAGAAATTGCTGAAGAACCTAAAAGAGAGAAGAAAAGCTTCCATGCATCCCGAAAAGGCAAAAAATGAATACTTGTACGATAGCTCTTCTTCAGTTTGATGGTCAATAGTCATACTTACTCTTAGAGTGGGTCCCTTGTTACTTAACTTGAGTTTGCACCAGCAGTCTACAGACATGTGTGTAACGAGTTGGCTCCTAATGAGACCAGAGAACCGAGGAATCAAGTCTTAACTTTTTTGTGGTGGCTATTAATGAGCTAGAATGATGGTAGAGGGAGATCTTTATGTTTTGGTAAATAGAGGGGAACCTTCATGGTTATTAGGATCATGGCTACTTTCTATTATTCTTTGTAGTGCCCTATGCTTTTAAATTTTGTTTAATAATTGCACACCTAATCAAAGAGCCGGGGCGAATGGGCAATGAGGTCGACTTTCTCCATTGTTATCTACCTTGTTATTTGAAACAACCAAAGACTGCAGAGATTTATGAAATTATTCTTAATGAACTCATTTATCAGTTAAAATATACAAAGGAAAAGCTGAGAATTTTAGTATAATTTGTTATAAATGGATTTGCTTAAATATTTTAGCCCACTTTACTGTTCAAACTTGACTTCATTTTCTCTTTCTAGATGCCAAGGTATTGTGAATCTCCTGCCTGAATGCATTCGACTTAAATATTTTAGCCCACTTTACTGTTCAAACTTGACTTCATTTTCTCTTTCTAGATGCCAAGGTATTGTGAATCTCCTGCCTGAATGCATTCGACTTTCTTTTTGGCTTATGGCCAATCTTTGCTTGTTTGAGCAGGTTGCAGTATTAGCCCCAAATATTCCAGCAATGTATGAGCTACATTTTGGCGTTCCAATGGCCGGTGCAGTTCTATGTACGCTCAATATACGCCATGACTCCGCTATGGTGGCAGAGCTACTGAAGCATTCGGAAGCCAAAGTGCTTTTTGTAGATTACCAATTTCTCCATATTGCTCAGGGAGCAATGAAAATACTATCCAATACAAGGTCTAAGCTGCCCCATCTAGTCTTAATCCAAGAGTCTAATCAGCAAATTCCCACCACTAGCAACGGCAACCCAATATCTGCAAACTTGGACTATGATGGTCTTTTAGCAATGGGGAAACTAGATTTTGAGATCAGAAGACCGGAAGATGAGTGGGAACCTATCTCAATTAATTATACTTCTGGCACTACATCAAGCCCAAAAGGTGTTATATATAGTCATAGAGGTGCCTATCTTAATTCTCTAGCAACAGTTCTTCTCAATGAGATGACCTCAATGCCTGTATATTTATGGGCCGTCCCCATGTTTCACTGCAATGGATGGTGTCTTACATGGGGCGTTGCTGCTCAAGGCGGTACAAATGTATGCTTAAGAAATGTCTCTGCAGGAGGAATATTTCACAACATTGCTGAGCACAAGGTGACCCACATGGGTGGTGCACCTACGGTTTTGAACATGATAATAAATGCTCCAGCCAGTGACCAAAGGTGTCTTCCAGGGAAGGTTGTGGTCATGACAGGTGCCGCACCACCACCAGCACCTGTACTTTACAAAATGGAAGAACTGGGATTCAGAGTGGTTCACTCATATGGCTTGACAGAAACCTATGGTCCAGGAACAATTGGCAGTTGGAAACCAGAATGGAATTCCCTTCCTCGAGATGTACAGGCCAAGATGAAGGCTCGGCAGGGGTTGAATCATCTCGGTATGGAGGAAGTTGATGTCAAAGATCCTGTTACCATGAAGAGTGTCCCGCATGATGCAAAGAGTGTAGGAGAGGTTATGTTTCGAGGCAACACTATCATGAATGGATACCTTAAAAATGTCAAAGCAACAGAGGAGGCTTTCCATGGTGGATGGTTTCGAAGTGGGGACTTGGGAGTGAGACACCCAGATGGCTATATAGAACTCAAGGACCGCTCCAAGGACATAATCATTTCTGGGGGAGAAAATATCAGCTCAATTGAAGTGGAATCAACGCTTTTTAGCCATCCAGCTGTGCTTGAGGCAGCTGTGGTGGCAAGACCAGATGATTACTGGGGGGAGACACCTTGTGCATTTGTGAAGTTGAAGGATGGATGCAATGCCAGTGCCGCAGAAATTATCAACTACTGTCGGAGCCATTTGCCCCATTACATGGCTCCTCGAACTGTGATTTTCCAGGATTTGCCAAAGACTTCAACTGGAAAGACGCAGAAATATCTTCTGCGGGAGAAGGCCAAGGCAATGGGAAGCATTTCCAAAAGCAAGAGCAAATTGTAGGTCGCCATTGATTGGATTGTAGGGCCTTGTGGCAGGATTGTCGTATGTGTCAACTTTATGTATAAGTATGGTAACAATTGCTCAGGCTTTATTGCAAGTGGATGGAATTTAGACGAAATACTAGTAATTAATGAATCAAACATGAATAAAAATCCAAACAAGCAGAGGAAAAGATGCATCTACTAGCTAGATTTTCAATTAAATTCTTCTAAATTTTTTATTCTGGATATTTCTATTAATCTTCTTTTATAATAGTTTCCAACAGGTAGAAAACTAGAAAATAGAATCAATTCAAATCCTATTTCCTAGTTAAAATTGGCTTTGCATATAAAGCAGATAGATTAAATAATCACAGTTTTGTACAAGAAGATCGAAACAATTCCTTTTTTCTGCAACTTAATTAATTGGAAAATTCTAACACTCGCTCACGTAGTAACTGACAAGCAGGTGTACCAAGTGGATTTTGTGATTTTATGCATCGGAAAGTACAGTGACTTGCCAAACAATCCTGATTTTCCATTGAACAAAGGACCCGAAGTGTTTAATGGCAAGGTGTTGCATTCCATGGATTATGTTGCAATGGATAATGATGTTGCCGCTGAACTAATCAAAGAAAAGCGAGTCACGGTCGTTGTATTTCAGAAATCAGCAGTGGATATAGCAGCAGAAGTTGCTAGTAAAAACGGTGCAAGCTTTTGCCTCTTTCTCTAGGAATACTAAAGTATTTGCATTCTTAAATTACGCCAACCTGAATACAGGATGAGTTAAATTTGCTAATCATGGTCTACGGAAATCCAGATTTCCCATGCAATTAATTAACCGAATATGAAACATGTCGATGTTTGAACTTTGAATACTTGTGGCACGAGGATCAAACAATTATGTAACTATTTGAAAGTAGTAGATGAGCAAGAGATGGAATCCGTTTTCTTTACCCCCAAAGCATGATGTTTTGGCATTTAATCTTATTTTTGTTGCTATCAGGAGCAAGTCACCCATGTACGCTGCTGTTTAAGACGGTCCACTGGACTGTTCCTGAACATTTACTCTCACTTGCCTTCCGAGGTTTGAACCGATTTACAGAGTTAATGGTCCACAAACAAGGAGAAGGATTCTTCCTTTGGCTCCTAGCCCTGTTGCTTTCACCTCTGGTAATCTTCTCTCTTTGATACTCCTTTAGCAAAACTTGCATAGAGCTTTTTCAAGTGAAATTGATTAAGTTTTTAACTATACATACCACTTAAACAAAAAAACAAAAAAAAAAAGCAATTGAAATTCGAAACCATAGTTAGAGCTTTGAGAAAATTATTAAGTAATCATTAGCAATCATGCAATTGATCCTTGTTATGTTCATTCCAGCTTTGAATATTTCCAACATTAATCGAGTGCTATCTCAATTGGGTGTATCCATTGAAGAAATTCAACATGGTACCAGTGCATAAATTCGTCAAACAAATTTCTTCATGTATGTTCACAGTTTTGCCAGCTAATTTCTATGACAGAGTCAAGATGGTAGTCTTTTCCTGAAGAAATCACAGAGCTTCAGCTTTTGCGAAAATGGTTTGATGGTAGAAGGCGAGTTTAGACGTCCTCTGCTGTCTGATATTGTAATTTTTGCAACTGGATATAAGGTTGACGAAAAGCTTAAGAGCATTTTCAAGTCAACTTTCTACCAGAAATGTATTGCTCGGTCATCAGCTCCATTCTACGGGTATCTTTTTTTCTTACTTTGCAGCTAGGACACTCCCTACTCCCTAGGAAATCGTGTAGTATACAAAGTAAATCTCTTTGTTTATAAAATATTGAAGATATCACATAGATTTTTGTTCTTTCAGGGAGTGCATTCATCCTCAAATCCCACACCTAGCAATATTTGGATATGCAGATAGTTCTTCAATCCTGTATTCCACTGAAATGAGAAGCAAGTGACTAGCACATTTTCTTGCTGGATACTTCAGGTTACCGAGGATAAGCAAGATGGAAGAGGAGGTTATGGAGTGGGAAAAATGCAAGAGAAGTGATGCGAAAGAGATCTATAGAAGATCTTGTGTGAGTACATCACTACAAATATACTGTAATGATCAACTATGCAAAGACATGGGATGCAATTCTAGAAGGAAAAACTGGTTTCTTGCAGAGCTATTTGTAGCTTATGGTCCTAGGGACTATGAAGCCGTTTGGGGGAACCAATATTGTACTGATAGATAATGCATCAACCGTGGCAGTTTGTTCACTTTGAGCTGTCTGAGACTGAGCAAAGACATGCACTTACTTCCAATCAGCTCCTACTGAGTTGCTTGCTCCTATAGCAGGTAAAACTAGGATGGTTAATTTTCTCGAAATCACCTACCAATTTTGTACCGAACAGAACAATAAAAATCATGTGGCAATTTGATTGCTAGGCCTTGCACCAGGACAACAGGAAGTCCAATAATCAAAGCGCCTTTTCTTTTCTATTTTTTCACATGGCAAATATAATATCTCATGCATGATGATAGCCAAGTTGTTATCATCGCTCTAGGACAAAGTCCTCTAGGAAATTGAGTTCTCAAGCATAATTCTTTTATGGATAAAGATGCTCGTAACAACAAATGGTGGGGAAAGAAAGCATCAATCAGTAACTTTTCAATAAACTATCTTAGTTGCCTTGTTATTTCAGAATAAGGAATTAATTCATCTTTATATGAAAGAAAAAAAAAAAGACATTTCAGTGCCTTTTCTTTCCACAACGAAATAAAATTTGCTGTTAAAATATCCCTTGATAGCCATTGCTATTATAATGCTCTCAAATTCGGACGGTACATTTGTCATATAACAACTGGCAATGCTCAATGCAACAGCTTCAAAGTCTGAGGGTGACAGTTTATGATAATCAAAGGGTCTCTATCACCGGTAGGTAACCGCAAATTTGAGTAAGAGTCATACGCTTCTGTTAGCATGTTGGTGTCCGGTCGGCAGCCTTGATCTCATCCTCATTTCCATCAAACTATAAAAGCCTATGGGATCAGCTTTTGAGGTAGTTCTAGTTTTTTTTTTATTTGATAAGTTCGACTACAAGTTTTTAATCCTCAGTCGCATTAAGAATGCTAATGAGTAAGGGTAGGAAAGGATCACCCCAATATGCCAATTTCTGAAGGAGCGGTATCTAGCACTGAAGGATTCGCCTCGACTACAAAATTAGAGTAGACGACAACAGAAGAATCTTTCCAGTGAGTGCTTAATCTGACACTAAAAAAGCTTTCCTCTTCGGAGATATAAAGCAGGTTGAACCCGTTTAGCCTTTCATCAAAGTGGGAGTAAGGTAAAATATTGTGAAATGGAAGTGGGAATCATTTCCACACAACACATAAAACCATCCTCTCTGACACCTCAACACCTTAAAACCTTCAAGCTCTCGCTTTTGGACCAGTTTATTCCTTCTCCATATGCTCCAATCATCCTGTTTTATCCTACGGATGAGTCAACTAGCCATCTTGAGATTCCTAGAAGATTAGAGCTGCTGAAGAAATCTTTATCAAACACCTTAACAAGCTTTTACCCTCTTGCAGGAAAGATCAGAAATGATCTTTCCATCGAGTGTAGCGATCAAGGAGCTTATTATGTTGAAGCTCGAGTAAACTGTCGTCTCAACGAGTTTCTTAATCAACCTGACCTCCTCTTTTTACCTCGATTCCTTCCCCGTGAGTTCATTTTGGACGAGCCAACTGCAGGAACTTATGTAACCAATATTCAAGTGAACATGTTCGAGTGTGGTGGTATTGCTATTGGCATATGCATTTCACATAAGATTCTTGACGGTGCTGCGCTGAGCACCTTCCTCAAAGCATGGACTGCAACAGCTCGTGGCTGTAAGGAAGCCATATATCCCAACTTCATCGCTACGTCTCTCTTCCCCACAGATGATTTGTGGCTTAGAGATTCATCACTGGTCATGTGGGGTTCTTTGTTTAGGAAAGGCAAGAGCATTACTCGGAGAATGATATTCGGTACTTCATCAATAGCCGCTCTCAAGGCCCAAGCTACCATCCCAGGCCGCCAGTGCCCTACTCGAGTTGAGGCTGTTTCAGCTTTCTTATGGAAGTGCACCATGGATGCCTCCAAAGGAAAAAATGGTTTTCAGAGGCCTTCTTTATTAACCCACCTTGTAAATCTACGGAGAAGAATGGTGCAGCCCACGGAGAATTCGACTGGAAATCTCCTCTGGATAGCATCTGCTAAAAGCAAGGTTGATAACAAGTCGGATTTGCCTGACTTGGTAGGACGGGTGAGGGAAGCAATATCAAGAGTTGATGGTGATTTTCTAAAGAAGCTAGGAGATGATAAAGGGAAATCTCTGATGTGTGAAACTCTCAGAGAAATAGGAGATCTAGTCTCCAAAGACGGGTTGGACCATTTTGGATTTAGCAGTTGGTGTAAGTTTGGGTTTTACGAAGCTGACTTTGGGTGGGGAAAACCTGTATGGGTCAGTAGCTTTGGGATGGAAAATTCGGTGTACATGAATCTCATCATTCTGGTCGACACACGATTTGGCGATGGCATAGAAGCATGGGTGACCTTGGATGAACAAGACATGGCAATACTTGAACGTGATGAGGAGCTCCTCAGATTGGCTATGTTCGATCCGAGTCCATTGATGATCAGCAAGTCACCTCTGAATTAGCTCGCCGGTTCTCGTTTTTGGTCATTGTTGTCTATTACATAAGTAACAGTTTTCCAAAAAGCAAGGATCAAATTTGTTTCTGGCAAGGAAAAATTCAGTAAAACTATGTTTATACCGATTGTAAATTACAAGTATTTGGAGCCTGGCAATAGACATTTTCACTTTAAATATGATATATGGCTCATCATTCTAAAAATATAAAAAATGTTAACACAAGGATGAAATAGCAGCATCTACTGATGAACATGTCTCTGTGAGAAGCTAAGACGTTAGGGTGATTTTGATATAAGGGATGTAAAGTCACATTCCCTGTAATGTACCTAATTAAATTACATTACAGTGTTTGTTTTATAACAGGCCACTGCAATATAAGATTGCAATGCAATCACATTGTAGTCAATGGATGTAATGTGATTGCAGTCCAAAACCAATGCAATCACATTATATTGCACTCCACAATGTCTTTAAGAATATTTTTCTTTTTTGAAAATTAATAGGATTTCATTATAGAAACCAGGAAAAGGTTCCTTGGGGAACAAAAGAGCTTTAAGAACATTTTTGCCCATCATCTTTTTAAAAAATTACTCACAATTCGAAGCAAAGCATCGTTTTTGGGGTTGAGGGTTTACTGCTGCTTCTCCATTTTGCTAAAATCGCTCCTCCTTCTTCTAGCTCTGCTTCTTCATCATCTGAAATTGTGGGTTGAAATCTCCTATTTTTCTTTTTCTTTCTCCTTTTTTTTTATCTTCTTCTTGTATTCTTTAATCTGACTTTTTTTTGTTAATTTGGGTTTTCTTTATATTTATATTTTAGGGTTTATCAATGAAACAATTTGGCCATTGATCAGCAAGAGAGGTTGGATTTATGGGCTAATCTTTAACAAGAGGCATAGGTAATTGTGATGAAATAAAACGCTGCGTGTTTGGTTGTAATTTTTGGTGTTGCAATTTTTGGTTTTTATTCCCTCAACAAAATATGGGTAATCAAATAGTTTTCAAGTTCTATCCAATTAAAAATGCTGAAAGCAGCAGAACTCGTACCTAGCATTGCCAAATCCATGATATCGTCAAGACATGGCCATCTTCTTTGTGTTTGGTTTTTGATAAGGCATTGCGTGACTAGTTTTTAATAAGTCATTGCGTGATTAGTTTTTGATAAGGCATTGCGTGACTAGTTTTTGAGAAGGCATTGCGTGACTAGTTTTTGATAAGTCATTGCGTGACTAGTTTTTGATAAGACATTGCGTGACTAGTTGATAGGCATTGCGTGATTGACTTTGGGCATTGCGTGACTGACTTTGGGCATTGCGTGACTAGTTTTTGATAAGGTATTGCGTGACTAGTTTCTGATAAAGCATTACATGACTAGTTGATAGGCATTGCGTGACTGACTTTAGGCATTGCGTGACTAGTTTTTGATAAGGAATTGCATGACTAGTTTCTGATAAGGCATTGCGTGACTTACTTTGAGAATTGCGTGACTAGTTTTTGATAAGGCATTGCGTGACTAATTGATAGGTATTGCGTGACTTGTTATTAAGGCATTGTGTGACTTGTTAGGAAGGCATTGCGTGACTAGTTAGTAAAGAATGTTATATGTTCCAATGGACGACCTGCAATCCAACTGGTTAGTACATTGGTTTATCAAGGAAGGAGCCTTGTGTTTCTGTTTTTACCTTTTTTTGGGGTTAAGTCTTTGGATTGAAATTTATTTTTTTTGAAAAATTTGTAGGAACTAGGTTGGTTTCTCGTAGGGGGTTTAGTCCCCTCATTCTTCTAGTTCATTTTGCTCTTATGAGGACTGCTGGATGGGTTTAAACCCAATGCTGCGTTTAAATTAAAAGAGGTTACAATATTTCGGTTGTTTTGAGTCACAAGGTGGTCTCAACTTCAAAAGGTCGTAACTTTGTGCTCGGTTGTCTGATCGGGGTGATTTTTTTTTTTGAATCCATGTAACTTTTTGAGATCTACGCATTGATAGACAGTTGAAGGCAGTCTGCTACTGTTTTGACCCCAAAAAACCTCATTCTAATCTTGAATTTGAATTTTTACTCTTTTTTTTACCTTTTTTTTAAGATTTGACCTCCCATTTTTTTGATTTTGTTTAGGGTAAAATTGGTCTTGATAGTAGGAAACCATTACAATTTTTTTTTAGATTTTAGGGTGCAAGAAAAGAGTGAAAAAAGGTTTAGTTGTTACTGCCAGTCATTATATCAACTTTTGGTTGCACCCTATCACAATTTGTTTAGTTGGTTGTGTGGTTAATTGCTTAGTGATGCTTGCACTATTGGTCTCAGGTTTGAGTCCTGCTTCTTACAGTGCAATCTTTTTTTTTTTTGCCTTTGATTTGTACCATTAAATCGGTCTCTAGTATCAATTGAACTTATATTAAATTTTTCCAACATATTCCCTGCATATTAAAAATGGATCCTTCTGTATGTTGTTTTTAAATTAAATATTTGTAAGTTGGACATGAAAAGTTAACTTTGTGCTTACTATATGTTGTTTTTATATAATGTTTATATTTCATTATTTTAATTATTTTTTTATATTGTTAGTTCACACAATGAAAGGGTTTTCTCAAGAGCACACTGCAACAATCGTGTTTGCTATTGTATTAGCCATTGAGCTGTTCAACATGATACTTTTAGCTAATACTTTGATTCAAGCATGTTATTATATTTTAATGTATACTAGAAAGCGTAAAAGATCCAAAACTAGTACCTATAGGGGACATATTATTAGGCAATTAAATTTTAAGAGAATGGTGTTTGATTCTGATTTAACATGCATTGAAAATATTAGAATGGATAGAGCTTCATTTATAAACTATGTAATATGCTTCAATGCATTGGTAGGCTTACACCAACAAAAAACATGAATGTTGAGGAAATTGTGGGTATCTTTTTGTACATCATTTCTCATCATGCAAAGAATAGGATCATAAAGAGAGAATTTGTTAG
This sequence comes from Theobroma cacao, assembly GCF_000208745.1. Classification (NCBI taxonomy): domain Eukaryota; kingdom Viridiplantae; phylum Streptophyta; class Magnoliopsida; order Malvales; family Malvaceae; genus Theobroma; species Theobroma cacao. Next base: position 2,635,754 of record NC_030857.1, on the reverse strand, counting down.
AAGTGGTGAGATAGTGAGTAGGCATTTTGGTTTAGTTTTGAATTTTGTTTTAAGATTGCAATCAATATTGCTAAAGAAGCCAGAGCTTGTACCTGAGAATTCAATTGACTTCAGATGGAAATGGTTTAAGGTAAACTAAAATTTTTTAAACATTTATAGCTTGAGTATAAGAATCTATTAAAAATGCAACTAAAGGATAATTTTGTCATTATTCTATTGAAAACAATAGAATTGTTTAGGTGCTTTAGATGGAACTTACATTAAAGTCAATGTCCTGGAAATTGATAAGCCTAAATATAGAATAAGAAAGAATGAAATTGCTACAAATGTGTTAGGGATATGTTCACAGGATATGCAATTTATATATATCTTACTTGGATGGGAGGGTTCTGCTTCAGACTCTAGGATTCTTCGAGATGCAATATTTAGAAGAAATTGATTGAAAGTCTCAAAAAGTATGAGAAAAATATACATTAAATTATTAACTATTTTAGCTCGACATTGTTAAGAGTGATGTACTAAAAATAAATTTTTTATCATAGGTTTTTTCTACTTATGTGATACTGGGTATACAAATGCAGAGATATTTTTAACTCCATATAGAGGCCAGCGTTATCATTTGAATGAATGGAGACAAAATCGCACTCCTCATTCAAAAGAAGAACTATTTAATTACAAACACTCTGGTGCTAGGAATGTTATTGAGAGATGTTTTGGATTCCTTAAGATGAGATAGACAATACTTAGAGAGAAGTCTTGGTACCCAGTGAAAACAAAATGTAGAATTATCTCTGCTTGTGCATTGTTTCACAATCACATTAGGAGAGAAATGACACATGATCCACTTGAGGATGAAATGAATGAAGAGTATGTGGAATTAGAAGCGATGGAAAATGCAGATACGATCCAATACATTGAGACATCAAATGCATGGACTACTTGGAGAAATAACTTGGCACAAGAAATGTGGAATAATTGGATAGCCTCTAGAAATGAAACTTAATTTTTTATTTGGTTCAACAAATGTTGTATGCTTTATTTGTAATAACTCAAATTTATGTTGATTGAGACATATTTGTATTTGTTCTTAATGAGATAAGTTATGTTTCTTCTTTAATTTTTAATTAACTATTGTATACTACATATTTGTTATTATGCCGTTTCTATATTATGTTTTATATTTGTAGAGGAAAGTTGCATCATCTCAAGGATTAGAGAGGACAAGCAAAAGATCCACCCATTAGTGGATACCTACTGAAGATGGAGTCTTAATTGACTGCTGCATTTATCTTGTGAATGAAGGAAGTTAGGGTAGAGATAATGGGACATTCAAGCCTAGTAACTTGCAACAACTTGAGAAATGGATGAAAGAAAGGATCCCAAATTGCAACATAAGAGCTCTCCCCCATATTAACTCTAGAATGAGGTTGTTGAAGACACAATATAGGGAAATTGCTGAGATGATATCGCATTCGGCTTCTATATTCGATTGGGATGATGTCAAGAAATGTGTTACTTGTGATGATGATGTTTGGATTGGTTGGGTTAAGATAATGATTCTAATTTATTTTACAACATTGTTATATTCTAAAGTTAGGCATATACTTGGTTTTGCATGGTTTTTTGATGCCTTATATTTGGTTATATATATAGAGTCACCCAGCTGCTGCAGGACTTAGAAATAAGCCTTTCCCTCACTTTGATCAATTAGCCATTATATTTGGGAAAGATAGAGCAACTGGGGAAGGAACAGAGTCACCAACTGATGTAGTGGAGAACATAAAAACTGAGGAAGTTGCATTTGCAGCAACAAGGATAGCTTTAGAAGCTTTCAATGCATTGAATGTTGATGAAGATGACAATGGTGATGATGATGTTTCTCCTGCTCAAGCTACCAATAGTGAAGGATCCACTGCTGCTAGAAAAAGGACTATAAAGCAAGGTGACAGAGAGGTGAGTCATAAAAAAACTAAGACAAAAAGTAATGGTGACAACATTGTTCATGCATTCCAATCTAGTGTGGATAAGATTGGAGAAATCTGTCAAGGTGCAAGAGAATGAATTGATAAATTAGCTAGTTGTTTTCAATTCATGGTTGAAGATGCAAGGTTGAAAAAGCGTGTAGCTGAGATAGTTTAGGGAGTTGAAGGTTTGACTCTCGAAGAAATTGTTAAGGCTGGACATATCATTTTTAGTGATATGTGGAGGATAAATTATCTATTTTCATTGTCAGAGGAGTTGCAGAAAATTTATGTAAAGGCTTTGCTTAGTGGCTCAATCTAAAGCAATGATGGGTATTATTATTGCAAAGAACTAGTTATCAATTTAGGGTGAACTTTAACAGTGTTATTAACTTTGAACTCTTTTGTATTTTAACAATGGTGTGTCTATCCTTTAGGTGACTTCAACTTTGATTTTATTAAAACTTTATGACTTTTGGTTTGGAGCATCAATCAAGGAACTTCATTTATGATATTCAGTTATATGGTTTTGGTGATGTTATGCTTGATATTTTGTTTTAGCTTGATAGTAAGTTATTTTGAATTTATGATATTTTCAGAAGAAATTAATTGGAGATTGAGAATTATGGGTATTTGGTTGCCAATTTGCTATTGGTTACAAGAGAGGAAGCTATCACAATAATATATACATATAAAACGTATTAAGAAATAAAAATAAAATATTATCTTCTAAAGAAAAATTTTAAAATAAAATATACAATATAAGAAATTATATTAAAAATAAAATATAAAATATATTCTTGTAATAAGAAATGAAAAATAATATATATTTAATTAAAAATATATTTAAAAATGACATTATATAAAAATTAACAATAAAAAAATACATGTTAAACTTGTATTTTAATATATAAGGGTAGTTTTGAAAATTAACATTACATACCTTGTAAAGTACTTGTAAAACAAACACTGTAATGTTATCTTCGCTGCATTTTAATCATTATATTACTTATATACTAAACACTGCAATGTTATCTTTCTTGCAATCACATTATCTGCAATCACATTACATTGTAAAGTATCAGACGCTACCTTAATTCAACATCCAAAGTAGCAATGGGTCGATAGGATAAAAGTTAAAACCCTCCTAATCAGGTTAGAGAAGTTCAAGCTTACAAGGCAAAGGATCGAGCTTAGTTTGATCGGGCCCATGTAGTGGGCTTCGCAGATTGAGGCAACCCATCTTTGTATCTGCCACTAAATCATTAATAATGGATAGAGAGTATCCAAATTTGTTAATTATTTTGAAGATAATTTTAAATTTTAATTTATTAATTATTAAATTAATAATATATAAAAATTAATTTTAAATTTATTTTTTATTTCAAATTTAGGTTCAAATATTAATAATCAAATATTAAGTATTGATTTATTGAGGGATAAAATTTTAATCCAATTTAAATTCAAATTTAGATATTTTAAATATTATGTTTAGAACAACCTATCTACTACTATAAACTAAAGAATAAATTAATTAAACGTTTGTTCCTAATACTAATCTTTTGAGATTCATTAGAGAACTACTTAATCGAAATTAAAATTATTGAATATTTCACGTTCATGATAAAATCAATCAGTGTGTCGATTGAATGATCACTCATTATAATAATTTAGATTTAAATTTATATATTTTTTATTTTTTACAGTATTATTACATATTTATTTATAGACTATCTAGATATAGCTTGACCTAAAATGATGTAAACTGTTTTAAATTTTTTCCATAATATATAAAAAAAATTAATTGACCGTTTCTGGACTCAGATCGCAGAAGAGTAGACTGCCCCTGTCACGGCGAGATGGAAATAAATAATGGAAGTAATGAAGTAATTAATTAATTAAACAATCAGCGACACTAGTAATCAACAAAAAATTAAATAAAATAAAAAACAAGGCCGTTGACCGTGGAAAAGCCAGGAGACAAACTGACAAAGCCACACATTCTCTTTCTCTCTGCATCCAATTCATCGCCGAAGCGAAAAAAGTCTTTTAAGGAAAAAGGAATCATTTATTATTTTTTTTTTCGCGAATTTCTTCTTCCTAGAAAATATGAAATGAAAATTATCACGGAAACCTGCCCCGGACCAGCAGCGTCAGCGTTTCTCTTCTTTTCCTTGTCGTTCCATTGGCCATGGGTGGTTCCTTTCTCCTCTTCTCTTCTTTCCTCCTCTCCATTTTTGCTTGTTTGCGAAGCTTCTCCCTCGTTTACGCCGATGCTAATCTCACCCAACCGTCTTTTACCCCCATCAACCGCGATCTCTACCATTCAAGGTATGTTTTCTCATCAGTTTATTTCTCATGGTGTGGAAATTTCAAAATTCTGTTATATCTTTGAATCTCGAGAAACAATTGGTAAAGTTTTTCACTTGTTTTCCTTCCTTTTTTATGGCGTTTGATTTAATATGAATATAGGATCATCAAATTCGTGCATCAAGGATCAAGCTTAGCATTTCCGTCCGTGTTAGTACTTAGTAGTCTAACGACAAAATCTTAAACTTGCTTGATATTTACTTTTTTGTTCTTTACCTTCCCTGGAATCAATAAGCAGAATATTCTAATTTTAATTTTCTTTAATATTTTGATCGCTGAATGAATCTTTTGAACCAAAAAATAATAAAACAGAGTTGGTTTGCTGCAAACTCCTGCGGAAATATATAAGATTGAAATACAGCTCACTAAGAGAAACCCAAAGTAGATTCAAGTAGGGAGATTTCTATAACAAAATGTGTTCTTGATTCTTCCTTAGTCTTCTGTGATCAAATTGACTGTCTGATCTTCCTTGCAACCAGAGATTTAAAGCCTTCTCTAATTTGAACTTTTCCAGATATGGTAGATTGAAGCTTGCCAGACTAGTTTTGCAAAGTTTACATGAATATCCTTGATTTTTTTAGATTAATTTGGCATGGTGAAAATTGCCAGACCATATTTGATTGTTTGATTTTGAACTTTCTGCCATGTTTTTAAGGTTAACTGGTTATTTAGATGTCTAGAATTAATGACATGAGAGTAACAGTCTGAGAATAGCCTGAAAATCCAAATGAACTAATCTTAGTCTAGATCGTTGAAACTTTTTTTTTTTATGGAAAGGTTGTTGAAATTTATGACTTACCAAGTTTCTTAACATGTGAAGGATCTAGTTCAGAACCAAACAAATGTTTGCCTTTTTTCAATCTTTGGATCGGGTGTGTGATTGGAGTTTGAATTTTAGAGCTTTATTATCTTGATTTCTTGTTTTACTAGAATGGGGGTTTTAATTTACTTTTATACTGTTTTGCAGTAATGATTTGATTGAACAGATAAAGTCTTTGGTCCATCGACACCCTGACAAATTTACTGTATGTGGACTACAACTTCTATATTTGGTAACAATTATTCTGTGGTAATTTGTTTTATAATAATTCATACCATAAACAGGTAGAAACAATTAAAGCTGGGAACAAAGGCTACGGAGCAGAGATCACTGTTGTTACTTATTGTCGAAGTAGGAAAGAGAGTGATGAGAGGTCAAAGTTCCGGATCCTTCTTGTAAGTTTCCTGCATAATCATGTTTTACTGAATAGTAATATAGGAAGAAAAATTGATGTTTTTGCTTTCTAGTTATTAAAGATTTTAACAAATGGGAATCTAATGCTTAAATTTGCATACAACCACTGTAACTGTGAACCCTGTTTCTAATCTGATATGTAGTTAATAGATGATCTCAGATTGGTATTTGCTGGTGTTCTTGACAGATGATTCCTTGTCTTCCAGAGTTTTGGGCAGCATGGGAGGGAGCTTATTACATCTGAACTGGCATTGCGTATCTTGTCAATCTTAAGTGAAGAACAGTTTCTAACCAAGATGGACCGAGCTTCCATAAATAGTGCCCTTGATAATTTGGTTATAAAGGTAATTTCTATTTACCTGCAAGAACAGTTCTTGGCTTCTGTTTTCCCACAATATGAATGTAACTGGTTTCTGTATGGTAAAGGGAGTTTGTTTATGCAAATTTAGTTAAATTCAAATGTAAATTATAAGCTTGCTATAGGAGGCAGTATGAATAAAATTTTGTTATCATTGTATGGTCCTCTGCCATGAATTCCAGAATAGATTCAAATATTCAAAATCCTTTCTCCCCCTACGCCACCTAGTGGCATTTTATTTCTTAATATTTAGACTTCATTTTCTTTGATTTCTTGTGAAAATTAGAGTTTTATCAGTGGTATCTGCTTTGCCATCAAAAGGTCTTACATATTTAACAGCAAATCTTATTAAGGAAAAGCTTCCTCTGTCTTGTTTGTTTGTTTATAACTTGCAAGATCATTATTTTTTCTCCCTGGTTAACTAGTCAATAATTATTGCGAATTTATTATCCTCTTAGATTGATTCGCAATTGGTAATATGTGTCCTAGGATCCAATCAAGCATACATGTTCTATGAACATGTGATGCAGGATATATGCTGTAAAATTAAAATAATAAAAAAATTGCCTGATTTTCTTTACTTGTTTTGAGAAATAGTACATTGACCATTAGTAACTTGAGTGCTAATGTCAAATAATATGGCAGGTAGTGCCAATGGAAAACTTGAATGGCCGCAAGCTTGTTGAAGCAGGAGATCTTTGTGAAAGGAGAAATGGTAATATGATTTCTCTTATAAATATAATATATCTATGACCTTTTGGTAAGAAGTTAAAATTTTTTAAATTGATTTCTTTGGCAGGGAGAGGAGTTGATCTCAACCGGAATTGGAGTGTAGACTGGGGAAAGAAGGAGAAGGTTCATCATACCTCTCATTTTCTTCATGCAAATCCTATTTCATATAGTTCTTACTGCAGTTGCATGTTTAAGTTTTATCTTCAATTACATGATAAGGTTTTACACTTAAATGGTTTCTTCAATTATAGGACTATGATCCATACGAAGAAAATCCTGGAAGTGCTGCTTTTAGTGAGCCTGAAACCCAAATCATGCGGAAACTTGCCATATCATTTGATCCTCACCTATGGGTTAATGTACACTCTGGGATGGAGGTGAGTGATCCTGAAATCCATGTTAGCAGTTCTTTCTTTTTTCTTCATTTACCAATTTTTGCCTTAACTATTGTTTAATGCTGAAGCCGTTCTTCCCTAAGAATTGCAGCCTTAAAGTGCTTTTTTGGCCATTGAAATCTCTGGGAAATAATCACATGTAGTAAAAGGCATTGTTTTTTTTTACCTGAAATGTTTTGTCTAGAGGAATTAATGCAGTTAGTGTGCAATATGCAACCATACATGATAAAAACTCATAAAGGAAAAGATGATCTTTCTAATCAAGAGAAAACTTTGGATGTAGAATTTGGATAATGTTGGTAAGAGCGTATAATAAAAGATTTAATATCCTGTCGGAAGATGATTGATTCTTGCATTTTATAATGTTTTAGTATCTCCGATTGCTTGTAGTTCAGTTTTTTAATCAAACACCAGTATGTTTTTTGGAAGAATTGCCATCTCTGCTTGAGTATGAATTGATTGGGCTGAATTTAACATATATTGGCTTGGTAAAGTTAATTTGAGATATTTCTTTCATTGATATCCTAATCAACGATGCTCAAGTTTGCTTTAGCTTTTTGGTCCTTTTCTTTTCTCTTAGGGATCGATCTGATGTGCTCTGTATGACATCTTCTTGGTTTATATTATAATTCATGTAGGCACTATTTATGCCATATGACCACAAAAACACAACGCCTGACGGATTGCCATCACAGCAAATGAGATTGTTGCTTGAAGAACTGAATAAAGTTCATTGCCACAAGCGTTGCATGATTGGTTCTGGTGGAGGTTCTGTCGGGTTTGTATTTCTCTACTTTGAAGCAATGATGACTTGTGATAGCATCATGCTACTTAAGTATGTAACGTATATTTATAGTACTCCAAGAACTTGAGGTATAGGCATTGGCAACTAATCATTTTTACAGCTTCGTTATCATTTCTCCTAAGTTTGTCTTTTGGAAGCCAACTTTTCTTAAATATTTCTATCCTGTACAAATAATTTATAGTTCATGCCAATGACTTCATTCTTGAAATGCTTCGTTTTGTATACTAGACAACTCTATAGTTCAGTGAATTACTATTTATGCAACCAAAGGCGTGAGATTAAAAGTCTAAAAGGGGGGTTTTAATGGCAATCTTTCTGTTTTCGTCACCAAAAATAAAAGTAAAAAAGAAATCTGTGTTTTTTATATATTTTTCATTCAATCTGATCCCGCTAAAATATGAATGTTACTAATTTCAGGTATTTGGCGCACGGGACAGCAACAGATTACATGTATGATGTTGCAAGAGTACCCATGGCATTCACCTTTGAGGTATTCTCGAAATGCAAACTCTCTTTTCAGATAATAAGTTAATTAAAGCAAATTTACCTCATTAATAGAGCCATACCTTGCATGTTGGGTTACAGATCTATGGAGATGATACAGCCTCAACAAAAGACTGCTTTAAAATGTTCAATCCAGTTGACCATACCACCTTCAAGGTATGTTACCTTGCCTCTAAATTAATTGCTTACACTTTTTTTTTTTCATTTTGTTATTCTTAATATAAGTCCACATATATTTACAAGTTCTTGAACTCTTTTCTACAAGAGGAAATTATAGTTTATTGATGATAAAAGTGATTGGTTTATTTTCGGTAACAGAGATTTTGTTTGGGTTTTCAGGGAGTTGTCAATGACTGGTCTGCTGCTTTTTTCACAATTTTTAAACTATTACCGCATCAGCTTGATGTCCATACCAAGGCTGCTGTATCTAATTTGGAGAAATGGGTATCCATAGATGAATATCTTGATGGTTACTTAATGGGGAGGAGAAACAGATACGGGAAGAAGATGGAGGTGCTTGAGGTTGGAATGCAGGAACTAAGAACATATTTCAGGCTTTTCTTGTTATCCTCAGTGCTGTTACTGTTCATGTTCTGCTCCAGAATTTCAAAAAGTAAGGGTGGCAGACAAATTGTTTCAGCCATGCCTCTTTGACATTTTACATAGAATGCAAATGAGAGAGAGCTGTATGTTAATATTCTTTGGTCCATAAAGATGTATACTGTGATTTGCGAGAGTGAATAGAGATATTCTTTGTATGTGTTGGTTACATTCTTCTTAGATAATGTAGATATTTTTTGACGATTCTTTGCTGGGTTCAGAGTTAATGCTTGCTTTGCTGCAATGGAAACGTGATTTCAATCTTTTATTTGTTAGTAATTTTTTCTAGTAAAGAGATCACTGTCATTTGCAATTAAGCCACAAGAAAGTGCGTGCAAGTTTTTCATAATTTTGAGGTCGTTTGCGGGCAGCCAGAAGGTTCGTAGCAACTGATATTGACAGAGAGAGGGAGAGAGCGAGAGAGAGAGAGAGAGAACAGAGGCTTAAGACATTCGTCACTGCTTTGCTAGACATTGTTTTCTATATAGAATGGTTATTGTTTTGAAATATAATACGAGATACAGAAAACGAATCAGTTTCTATTTGTAATGGTGAAGAAAAATTGTTTCTATCCTAAATGAAAGGAAGAGAGGGTCGGGCTTCATCATGTCTAACGTATGATAGTCCTGACATATGACAAGTTTCCCCATTCCCACCTTCGGAATACAGCTCCTGGAGTTCAATCACTCGTAAGAGTCACACGAGGATGACCCTGCATGGCAGCATGAACTGAGGTTCCTGCAAAAGGAAACCAATATACAGATATAGCAGAAGACTATCATGATTTTTTGCTATATAACGGCATGGCTGAAGAGTGCCCATTCACTTTCAATTCAACACAGACTTACTTGTTGATCATTTTAATTTAAGGCCCTTGTCAGCCAAAACTGCTTGAAAAATTTGCTTGCTTCCAAGATGGCATTATATGAAATGTTCATACATCAGAGAAAGACCACGGCAACTAACCTCAATTTGATAACTCAAACATCAGTTGGTTCCGTCATCAATTGCTTTAGTTATATGGATTATTGATTGTCATCTATGACTTCACTGTCTGTTTCATGTATCTCAGAGCAGACCGCAACATTGCCCTAGCTTTCCTATCAGGAGTGCAGCCGGACAAAATCATCTCTTCATAGACAGCTGGGACCTGAACCCAAACCATACAGATTATCTTTAAATAACAAGACATAAAAGTTACAATTATTAATAGATGATATGGTGCAATGAATTACAAAAATATAGTAGCAGCAACAATCAAAATCAGTATCACAGATCTATTAGGTCTTTCAAGATTTTAGTGAATAGGACACCTAGTAAATGTTGCTACATGCAAAGAGGAGAGAGGGGGAGAGATGGTTGTGGGAACAAAAGATGCGAGTTTATGGTTGCTTTCTGTTGAGAGTGACTTCACTATCAATACTCAAATCTGCAATAACCATAGTTAAATGAAAGAGAAGAACACAATAACTGCAAAAAGCAAAGACAGTAGGCAACTAATCCAAGTGGCCAAGCATACAAAAAGCACAGAAAAGATTACTTGCGACACAGAAAGCAGAGGCTAATATCTCATTCTCATAGCAATAAGGACACATTAATTGATACCTTATGAAACTTGTCAACACGTATAAGAGATTTCATGAGTGTGGTATAGGTGACAACATCTGGTTTCACATCCTGTATATAAATTGAACCAAATAATAATGTCATAAGTATCACTTAGAAAGAATATTACTAATATTTTCAAGGCAGGCAAACAAAGGTAACAGGGTACTAACATTTTCCTTCATATATTGTAATACAGCAAAGGCCTCAACATCCCTTCTATCCTCACCAAAAGCATTTATTAGTGAATTGAGAGCCAATAGATTAGGCTTTAGGCCATCAGCTCTCATAATCCTTAATGCATTTATTGCTTGCTCAGATAAACCCTGTTCAAAAGTAAACAGAAGGATGATAAGTTATGCTCGATACATCTCATCCAATAGAGCTAGCTCTAGCTAAACCACAAACTTTAAGTAGAATAATAAACTGACAGGCTAATAGAAAATGCAGTCTTTGTGCCAAGCAGATCATTTGACTAGTGTCTTTTGTTCATCGCGAAAACATAGGCCCAAATCAAGTGTCTAAGATTTTGACTCACTTGCCAACATACATCTGGTCCACTTTGTCCAACAATTTCCGACTAAACAGGAAACATGCAAGAGATTTCTCAAGATACAGACCATATTGAAGAGGATCAAAATTGTCAAGAAGTCCAGACTACTATGAAATCACCAACTCAAAAAGGCTTTATGAGTGACACAGCTAACTAAGACTCCCAATGATGGAGCATATACATGGTATAGATGCCGTAGTGTTGAAAAATGAAAATTGAAGCAATAATAGGATAACGTACCCTTTGTGCATAGGCATTTATTAAGGCATTATACATGGTTAAGGAAGGTTTTAACCCGGCAGACTTCATGAGTTCCAAGCACTCCATTGCATCACTAAACCTCCCAGACTTTCCATATATATCTACAAGTGTGGTATACGTCACAATATTAGGCAACAAACCCTGACTCTGCATCTTCCCCAACAAGCTCTTTACATTGTCCCATCTCTCCTGTTCTCCAAATGAATTTATCATAATATTATACGTAGTAGTACATGGTGAATACCCACTTTCCTTCATTTCCTCAAACAATTCCTCTGCTCTGCCATGTCGCCCTGCTTTACAATGGCAATCTATAAGCGTATTCCAAGTAACAGTATCCGGCTTGATCCCCTCTGATAACATTCGGTCAAACGTATCCATTGCATGATCAAGGCAGTTACACTTCCCAAAAGTATCAATCATCACATTATAAAAATGCCTATCAGGTTGAATCCCATTACTCTTCATTTCCCTCAGAACCTGAAACGATCTTTGCCATTCTCCTTTGTTTCGATAACTAGCTAAAATCCTACTATAAACAAAAGAATTCGGCTGCACATTATTCGCTTCCATCTCTTTCAGAACAATTCTTGCACTCTCCCATCTGCCGGCATTCGCATAAGCATCAATTAAAAGACTATAAGTATGCTCATCAGGTGAAACCCCACTTCTCTCCATCTCGGATACAACTAACTCTGCATCTTTCAAAGAACCCGCTTTCACATACCCTTTGAGAAGCGCATTATAAGCTCTGGTTCTCGGCATCAATACAGTTCCTTTCATTTCCTCGAAAACAGCTTCAGCCTCCGCAATCCTCCCACAACAGCCTAACGAATATATAACCGCCACAAGAGTAGCCGTTTTCGGGTTCAACCCAATTGCCTGCGCCATAGCTAAAAACTTTAAAGCGTGGCTTGGGTCATTCGCTTTAGCGAAACCAACGATTATATCATTCAAAAGCTGACCATCGACCTCAATTTTATCACACTCAATTTCCCCATAAAGCTTCTGCAAAAGAGATGAATCAATCTTGTTGCTTCTTGTGAGCGATTGAATTATCAAGCTGTAATTCACGAAATCCGATTGGTAACCGTCTTGACGCATTCTTGACATCAGATTAAGAGCCTTCTCGAGATCGTTGTTGCGTGCGCAGGCGTTGATTAAGGCGTTGTATGTTAAGGGAGTAAGGGTCTGCCTCTGTGAGAGTAAAAACGCTTCATACAGCTTCTCGGAGCGGCCAAGCGCGTGGATTAGAATCGAGTAGAGAAGCTCGTAGGAGAAACAAAGGTTGTGTCTTTGAAGCCATGAAACGACGGCGTACGCCAAGTTGATAGAAGAGGAGGAGGAGGATGAAGAAGAGGAACACATAGATTTCAATAGAGAGTGCCAGAGAGGAGCAGGTACCGCGCGGTATGACTCGGCCAGCTGGAACTCGATAGGGTCGAGTGAAGTGGGTGAGGCTGAGTCGGAGTCCGAGTCAGGCTCCGAGTTGGAGCTGGAGAGGTAGTTGAGCAGTGGAGTGAAGTCGTAGCGGCGCTTGTGAATAGAAAGAACATCGCTTTGGTCATCATCTTCATCGTCATATCTGTCTCTATCTTTATCTTTATCGATTGAGAGGCTGATGGACGCTTCGGCTGCAGTCGCGGCGGCAGCCGTGTAGATGGATGTTTGGAGACTGACGTGGAGGCGTGTGATTGGAGAAGATAGTTGAATAGAGGGGAAGCGAGCGGGGAGTGGGGGTGGCAGCAGGAGCATTCTCTTTATTTTTTCTGCGTTGCCAGGACTTCGGAGGGAGAGCGAAGGAATTTGCTTTTTCGGTTCTTAGCCGGTTAGTTTTGTGGTGGTGACAGTGGCGAAGCAGATCCCTTTTTTAAAAAAAAAAAAAATTAACAATAAATTAGAAATGCAAGACTATTTAATAAAGAAAATATAACGTGTATATCCTTTATGTACTCGCGCCCTGCGGGATCATCTACGGAGGAGATTTTTCCTTTTCATTAATTTTTTCAAAAGCTGATAAAAAAAATTAATAGTATAATTTTCTTTATTAGAATTATCAAAACCATGTTATAAAAATTTAAGTGATTCCACCAAAGATATATAATTAGATTATTTTTTCAGGTCATAATTCCTTTTATTATTATTAGCAATTAAGAAAATAGTTAAGTATGATACTTTTATCAATATTTTGCATGAGAAGTTTGATAATTTATCAATCTATTCTCCTTTTTATTTTTATTATTATTATTAGTATTATCATTATTTTTAACATTTGGAGAAGTTTAAAGAGAAAAGAAACAATCTTTATCATTCTAATTTATGTAATTGGATGTGAACTTGTGAACTTAATGGTAATGAAGTTTTATCCTTTTAAGAGTATTGAAACAATATTTGATAAAATTATATATGTATATATAGTCAAATTATTTAATTTAGTTAATTAAAAACAATATTAATTAAACATTATGAATCACTAAAAACACATTTTTTTTTAAAAGACTAAAAACACATTTAGTTCATATAATGAAATAATCATTCTGTAAAAATAAAATAAAATAACAATATATATAGTTTAATTTGTGAAATAAAATTACTTTTTTAATATTATTTCAATGATTGATTAGTAATAATAATTTTGAAATAACAAATAAATAAGCAATAAAAGAACAAAAATATCTTTTATTATAATTTATCAAAGTAGTGGGTTTAAAGAAAATATACATAATATTGTAAAAACTCCTAAAAAAACTTAGGCTCAACCTAAATTATCAAAATAACCTTTTATTTAATTTCTAATTATAAAGGATTATCGTGTGTTTAAGCTTCTAAATTATCCAATAGAAAGTATACATAACATTGTTGTTAAACATTATCGGGTGTTAAAGCTTGGTTATATTTTCAAACAATTTTGTTAGTCTACTCTCCTCATTTTCTTCTTATTTAAGCTTGCTCTCAAAGAAACCTTTGATTATTTACGAAGTAAATAAAAGATATTAATTAAATCTTATTTCCAAATATAAAAAACAAAGTCAAGGAGTAATTAATATCTTACAAATTCATGAATGATCTATATATTATTATTATATATAATAAATATTGTATCCGCAGCTCAGATACGTCGTCCCTTCCACTTTCCATAATAATTTTCTCTTGATTTGGGTGGTAAGCAAGGAACGATAGGCTTGGTCAGGGTAGAAGATCCTCGAACATTATTGCATTCAGATGTAACATTCTTTCCTGGAGTTGACGAAGTTATGGTGTTGTTGTTCAGAGTTATATCAGTGCAAGGAACGATGCTACTGCAATCCAGTTTGATAGCAACGTCAGTCGCAGACGTCCCTTGAAACCCACTGAACGTCACGTTGCTTATCTTTACAGCTGATTTCTGGATGCAAACATTTTTTTTTTGTTTAGACCAAATATTTGTAGTACATTATTCATCAAATTATATTTTCTATTTCAATATATATATATATATATATATAAAGAAAATAAATGAGAAGTTATTATTTATATTATTATTACCCCTTCTCGTGGACAAGTTTTGTGAGGACAGTAATGTTGATCAATAATGATAGGGTTTTGAACGTTGACAAGTTGAATGCCATCGAAGGAAATATTCCTTGCAAACCCAGAGCCTCCCTGTAGAAAAGAAAAATGTTTGAGAAGAGTAGCGATCAGATATTTTTAATTAATTCTATTAAAAGAACGAGAAAATTTATATTTATATTTATATTTGATATACTTTATTGTGGAAGAAAAATATTACCGTCCATGTCTTGATTCTGGCTCCGTTCTGTGTTCCATTGAAGGTAGAATTCCTCACATGTACCTCTTCCACCGTTTCGAATTTTCCATTTTTCCCAAGACTTCCCACACTGCAATGTTGAATCTTCTTATTATGTATAGTAATCATTAATTTACTTTACGTTGTAAAGAAATATATAAAAGGTTAAATATAGGAAATTACTGAGAAATTACCTGATTCCATGACCAGGACCGCATGCAATACTTGTGATGTTGAGGTTGGAGGTACTACCATTGATGGCGATACAGTCATCTCCTATATTATACAAAATTTTTAAGAAATTAAAGGTATAAAAATCAAAATATTATTGCAAATAGTAATACTTTCCTGCTCTCTTTGTCTTTTATATTTTTTTTTTGTTTTCATAAAAATTAAAATAAATTTTGTGATTTTAATGTATTATACATTGAAAATTGGAAAAAATATAAATATTCAATGTTTTTTAATATAAAAAACAAAATGACTAAAAAAGTATTATTCAAATTATACATACAAGGAAGAAAATTAATAATTGAGGTTCAAAAGTGCGTATATTTTATACAAATACCAGTTCCAATGAAAGAATCTGAAATTTGGAGTGAAGAGGATGCAGAGATGTCGATCCCATCGGTGTTAGGACTGTCTTTGGGTGCAATTAGTTGAATATGTGAGATATTCACGTCCTTGCTGCCATTCAGGCTAACGTGATTCCCTGGACTGTTTAAAGAGGTGATCCCATGCACTTTAAGATTATCACATTTGTGAAAAGAGATAACCTGCACCAATAATTAATTCAAAAGACAAAGATATATTAATGTTACCAAGATTTATGCAATAAATTATAAAATTAATCTAAACTATTTTATTACCGCTGGTCCGCACTCTTTTGGTGTCTGAAAATTGAAAAAAAAAAGAAAATTAATTAATTAATTAGTTTATAATCAATATATAATAACATGTATGTTATGTATGCAAAATAAAAATATACTTTTTCCGTCCTTTTTTTTTTTATCTATCTTTTCTTTTGTAGATGTTCCAAAATGAAGTATCTTTTGAAAACATCTGATACTTTTATGTTTTTCTATATTACAAAGTTTTTTTTATTTTTTATATTAAAAAGTATTGAATATTGATATTATAATTTTTTTTTTCAAATTTTAACATAAAATAAATCAAAAGCAAAGTTTTTATCTTAATTTTCATGAGAATAAAAAATAAGTAAATATTTAAGAACAGAAAAATATTAATTAATTAATTAAGTATAT
This sequence comes from Theobroma cacao, assembly GCF_000208745.1. Classification (NCBI taxonomy): domain Eukaryota; kingdom Viridiplantae; phylum Streptophyta; class Magnoliopsida; order Malvales; family Malvaceae; genus Theobroma; species Theobroma cacao. Next base: position 2,619,324 of record NC_030857.1, on the reverse strand, counting down.
GTTCAAACTTTATTCCACCAGGCAGCACCCTTGCCATCGATTTGTCCTGGTCCATCGACGGTAAGACCAGCTACATTTGAGAAGCACAACCAGCAACCATTATCACATTTTGTCCAAGTATTATTGTTTGGTGCAACAATATTTCCGAGGACCTGAAAAACACATTATTGTTATTTCAGTCAACAAAAATGAAAAAGATTATTCATCAATAAAAGAGATATGAAAAACTGCATATATAATTTACATGAATGTGAATGCTCTTTGACTTGCAAGGACCGGAGAATTGAACTTGCTTCAACAAAAAAGTTTTGTTCGAAGGGATTTCCAAGGTTGGATTTGGTGTATTAGTTGCTGCACAAAGAGCCTTCCAAGCTTTCAAAAAAGCCTATACATGCAAAAAAATTCAACACATAAATTAATTAATTCTTTGTTTTTCAAATATATTAAGAAGAACAATGCACGTGCTTTAAAACCTAAACAGATGAAAATGTTTTTTAATTACCAGCGAATCATCTGTTTTTCCATCACCAACAGCTCCGAAATCAGTGACATTAAGGGATTGGCAATTAGCGATCCCAAGAGCAAAGCTAAAGATCATAAAAGCAGTAAACATCGCCTGCAAAGAGAAGAAAGAAAAGGAATAATTAAGAAAAAAAACCTTCAAATGATGTACACATTCATAAAAGAAAAAACATAGCCACGAATGTAATTGAGGGTTCTAAATTCGAAAGGCTTCTCACCATCACACTCAAAGCTTTTCTTCTTTCTTCGATTGGTAAGTAAGAGTAATGAGTAGGGTTTTGTGATCCTTCTAGCTAGTTTCTTTGCTATTTATAGAGGTGTGCATGCATGGATGTAACTCCTAACTATGAGGGATTTAATTAATTATTTAGAAGTTAAATTTGGTAATAAATTTATTTGAAAAATAAGATTCTTTAATAGATAAGATTTATTGGTAATGTCCACATCAGCATATCTTACCCGTGATATTATTTTGTGACGGATTAATAAATTTAGACAAAATCCAAATTATCTATTGTTGTTGGGCCAACCTTAAAATACATTACGGCCCATCTAGCAGCCAGGTTTTGCTGATACCTCGCCTCGGTCCAATCTCTTACCCAATGGGTTGCCTTGTGAAACCAGCCTCTTTAGACTACTATCAGGCCTGGGTACGTCTTTTTATTTTTTTCTTTTAAATTTTTTTAAGTGTTCTAATTTATTTTATTTTAAAAAATAAGCATGTATATTATAATTGTTTTTAAATTTTTATATTAAAAAATCAAAGTTACAACAAACATAACCAAAAACCCTTGCCGCTAATTTTATAAAACAGCCAGGGTTAGGGTTTTAAGGAAGCGAGCCGAGGGTATCAATCAAAGTAGAATGGGGGCATAAGGATTTTTCTAGCTTTCCGGGAAAGTGGTGAACTCCTGTCGTGGTTAGCGGTGAAAAAGAGGAGCTTCAATCAGTTGAGTTGGGTGGCTTTGCATTGGATGACTCGCTAGGGTTTCTAAAGTGCAGCTCGCCATGGGAGGATCTCGAGTTCAAGTTAATAAGCCTCACAAGTCTCGTTTCTCCTCCAAATCTTCTCGCAGCCTTCACAAAGTCTCCCAAAAAGGTACTCCCGCTATGTTCTACTTTAATAATTCAAATTTATGATAATTTATTTATTTTTCTTACTTTGCGATTTTATCACTTTTCTTAATATGACTTTTTGAATCTTTTGGTGAATTAGATAAGAATCGGATCGCAAAATCAGACCGGAATGCAACGAAGGGAGCCCGAGCTGCTCGGCTTCAGCGAAGCAAGATGGTGAATGGCAATAAATTAACTATTTCTGTCAAGAACAAATGTGGTAATTATCTCACACTGGAAACTGCTATTTCATTTTGCAGCTGAGAGAGCAGAAGAGGGCAGCTTTTTTGAAGGAGAAAAGGGCTTCAAGTGGATCGGCCAGCCCTCCCCGTCTCATTGTAAGCTTTTTGTATGAATTAAATTTTCGGAAATGTTGCTTTGAGTATGCTGTTTTCATCCTTGTGGTTTCTTTTATGACAGCTTCTTTTCCCGCTTTCTCCATCTGTGAATGTAAATTCACTTGCTGAAGATCTTTTGAGATTGCTATCAACAGAAGGTGCTGGAGCTTTGTCATCAACGGTTGCTTCTTCTGAGTACAAACTGCGAGCAACGGTAGGCCTCATAACTCCTTTCTCCGCATTGTTAGTTAAAAACAGCTGCTATATATGAGAGGGTTTTGGGCATTATTTTTCTTTAATTTGTTATTTTCCGTGATGGACATCTGATTTATCATTCTTAGAAGTTAGATGTAACAGCTTTCAATCCATGATATGAAGTGCTAAAATTTGCAAACTAACTTTTAAGTTGTCCATTCTAGGTACTGCAAGCTCCTCATGGGGATCTATTATCATGTATGGAAATGGCCAAGGTACATATTATCCACAGCATGGTGATATTGTGTGTTGACCTGGTTTAGTGTGATGCTTCTTTGTTTTATTTTGTTCCAATTAATGGTTGACTGCCTTTTGAATTGTAGGTTGCTGATTTGATTGCTTTTGTGGCATCAGCTACTGAAGAAAGCACATGTGACTATATTGATTCATTTGGAAGTCAATGCCTTTCAGTGTTCAGGTCTCTTGGTTTACCAAGCACCGTTGTCTTGATTCGTGTATGTTCTCAGTTTATGACTTTATGTGTTGGGTACATGTGACATTTCTACGAAAGCAAGTAACGGGGTTAAAGTTTTTTTCTCCAGGATCTACCTATTGAGCTTAAAAGACGAAATGATGCAAAGAAGACCTGTACTTCTAGTCTTACTTCTGAATTTCCAGAGGATTGTAAGTTCTATCCCGCGGATACAAAGGATGACTTGCACAAGGTGATTTTATCAGCCATTGATATGCGTGTGAATGAATGAAATTGAGATTGAATGTGCTTGTGACCATTTATTCTCATGTTTTCTTGCTTCTAATACTGTCCACTGATGCGTTGATTGCAGTTTATGTGGCTTTTTAAGGAGCAAAGGCTCACAACTCCTCACTGGCGAAATCAACGACCTTATCTCATGGCACAAAAGGTCTTACTAATTCTTGCAACTTTTTTCTGGAATTCTACTTCATTAGAGGTAGCATGGTGGGGAAACTAACAAATGGTCTTTTTCCAATGCAAATCTTGCAAATCTAAAGGAAAAGTTGAATTATAGGTTGCACACATTCATTTTGGGATGGGTGGTTGCCAAATTCTTTTACATTCCTGTTAATTTTATTTCAGATTACTTGTTTCTGCCAAAATCTTTGAAGGTTAAATTTTACATGCTTCTATGTTTTAGGTTGATATGGTTCCAGATGATTCCAATCCAGGAAAGTGTACTCTTCTTCTCACTGGTTATACACGTGCTCACAGCCTATCAGTGAACCAGCTGGTAATCATATCTCACTAAGCTTGTGCTTTTATGTGTTTATCGGGTGGTTTGTTTCTTAGCCTCTTTTACATTAGGTTCATGTTTCTGGTGCTGGGGATTTCCAGTTGGGAAAAATTGAAATTTTAAAGGATCCTATCCCTTTAAATGCTAGAAAAGAGCATAATGCTATGGATTCTGATGATATTCAAGATGTTGAGGTAAAGAGAATTCCCCACCATATCATAAACAAGAAAGTGTTTATTTTGTATACCGGGTGGCAATGAAGTGGGTAATAAACCTTTTCTTTTTGATTCTTGGTTTATAGGTTATTCGTTCCCTAGCTCCTGATCCGTTAAACGAGGAGCCTTTGCTTGTTGAGAATGTTCCAGATCCACTTGCTGGAGAACAGGTAACATAGACAAGTACCAAAGCTTTAAATATCATGTTCCTATCCTATTATTACTAATACTGTCATAACTTGCTTTATTGGCATGTACATGAACATAGTTACTCCTCCGGCTCCTCATTCTTGTTGAGGCAAACAGAATACTGACTTCCCTAATATTGTTTCATCTCATATTAGCTGCTGCCTGGAGGTATATGACATGTAATAAAAGAATGTTTTCAACTATTTGCCAAATGTGGTCTTTTTGGAGTAATAGTAATCTTCATGCAACTAAACATGTAATAGGGAATGAAGTAGGCTTCATGTTAAAAGATACTGAGTATGCTTAATACTTGAGTATAATTGAATTGAATTAAGACATCAGAACCAATAGTTATATTTTCATACTTCTGCCTCCATTTTAGAGGTGTGCCTTTGATAAAATGTTTAAGTTGCCACTTGCCAGCAGTCCAACCTTCACGCTATTTTTGTATAAGCTTAGCGAGCTGACACACACACACACACACACACACGCACACACACACACATACATTTAGTGGAGGCTGGGGATGTTGAGCACTACTTATAATGTTGTGTTATTCTGACAGACATGGCCCACAGAGGCAGAAATGGCTGAGGCTGATAGAAATCAAAAGCAAAAGAGGCTGAGAAAGAAGAATCTCCCTCGAGGCACTTCTGAGTATCAGGTCTGAACTTTCTTGCCAATTTTTGGGACTTTAAATGGCTGCTGTCAACCTATATATTTTTATTTATCATATTGATGCATAAAGACCAAGTTGTGATGAATTCACTGTCTTTGCAGGCTGCTTGGATCATAGATGATACAGATGAAGAGGATTCTGATGCCAAGGATGAGGATGCTGATGACGACGACGAGGATGATGATGGCATGGTATTGGATGAAGGAGAAAGTGGATTTCCTAGTCAAGAAGGCACTAATAATCCAGACTTTGAGGACCAAGCTTCCTTGTACTTAAGGGACTCTGATGAAGAAACTGAAAATGATTCAGTGATGATGGTGCGTCTCTCTAATGCATCTTTTACGATGCAACTTTTACATAATTACTTGTAAGGAAGTGTTGGCTATATGTTCTTGCATATGCTTATAGGTGTTTATTTGTTTTGCTTGTAGTACACTGCTCCATCCATGGCATTTTATTTTATTCTCTTAGATGCTCAGAATGTGAATATTTTGCCTTTTCTTTATGCAGGAAGGGGAGAATTTGACGAGGGAGCAGATCGAGGCCGAGATTAAAAAAATTAAAGAGGCACATGCTGAAGATGAGGGTATTTATCCTTTTTGACTAATAGTAGAGTTTGTTCGGAGCATTGCTAATTATTTGTTGTCAACTTTTGTATAAAGTTGGAATAATCTACATGTTAATGGGGGAAAAAACCTGTATTATAATCTTGAAATTATCTATTGTGGCAGAACACAAAATTTTTACTCTTCCAATAAGTTTAAGCCACTAAATTTTGATCTTCAATGTCTAGTACAGGTGAAAGGGCTTGCATATTAGTTGGCTATTATAAGTGAAAATTATGAGATTGGGCAACTCTCCCTATACCAAATGCACATGCATATGCATTTTCTCTTCCACACTTTTTAAATCATCACATCTATGTATAAGCACCACTTGTCATCTAGATGCAAATGTACTGTTGATTAGTTGTTAACACTTAGTTTGTAATTTCAGAATTTCCAGATGAAGTGGATACCCCGCTAGATGTTCCTGCTAGAAAGCGATTTGCCAAGTATAGAGGCCTCAAGTCCTTTAGGACATCCTCATGGGACCCCAAAGTAATCTTATTGTGATACCTTTGTAATAAGCTATATAGTGGGTTAATTTTAAAAGTGTTATTAAAAGCTTACTTGGTGATTATTAGGAATCTCTACCTCCGGAATATGCCAGAATTTTTGCATTTGATAACTTTGCAAGAACACAGAAGCATGTTATTGCAAAAGCCTTAGAAATGGAGCAAGAGAGCAGAGACAACCGTGTACCAGCTGGTTCATATGCAAGGATTTATATCAAGGATATACCTCTTGATATTGCTTCAAAATTATGTGCAGTTTCAAGGAGAGCCCCCATTATATTATGTGGTCTCCTGCAACATGAGTCTAAGATGTCTGTCCTACATTTTAGGTATCTTCTTTCATAACACATTCCTGTTTACACTTTTCTGGTTATGAGTAATAGCAATCTACCCCATATTGGTTTTTTTAATATGAAATTTTTTGCAGTATAAAGAAGCATGATAGTTACGATGCTCCTATTAAATCTAAAGAAGAATTCATATTTCATGTTGGTTTCCGCCAGTTTGTTGCTAGGTAATGATCCTTTAAACCTTACTACTGCCTTAGATTTTTGCCAAAATTCTGAAGCCTGTCTTTGTTTCTTTGTTGCAGACCAATATTTTCGACTGACAATGTCAATTCAGACAAGCACAAGATGGAAAGATTTCTTCATGCAGGGCGTTTTTCAATAGCTTCAATATATGCTCCTATTTCTTTTCCACCTCTTCCTTTGATAGTTCTGAAGGGTGCAGGAGGAGCCAGCACACCTACAGTTGCTGCTGTTGGTTCCTTGAGAAGTATTGACCCAGATAGAATAGTTCTAAAGAAAATTATTTTAACTGGGTATGGATTTTTTTTTTGATAAAATTTAATTGAAGTTGTTATGATCTTGTATCTTATAGTAGGATTCTACTGTTTAGTTTTTAATGCAAATATCTGTTGAATTAATACCTAGAATTTCAGGCTTAAGAAAAACTACCTAACAAGTGTAGGAATCATTTTAGTAGCTTGGATTTGTTAATTTGGATTAAATCTTGATGCAGTTACCCTCAACGAGTATCCAAGTTAAAAGCCACAGTACGATATATGTTCCATAACCCAGAGGATGTGAGATGGTTCAAGGTAGGATAATGTTTGCAAGTGCTGTAAAGTACTTTTGTTTAATAGTGGAATAGCCAGTGGAAGAATTACTGTTGCATGGATTATTATTGAAATTTCCTGATTTGGATGTGGTTGCAGCCTGTGGAAGTGTGGACAAAGTGCGGTCGCCGTGGTCGAATTAAGGAACCTGTTGGTACACATGGTATGTGATTTTCCTATCAAATATACCTATGTAGCCTATGTGGCCATCAAATTTGTGGAACCTATTATTTAAAGAACTCATTTCATGAGGAAGTGTTTTCTTGCCATCTATCTGCTGGTAACATTTTCTTTTAAATCCCTTCTTTCTGGAGAGAAAGTAAGAGTGGAGAGAGGAAAGTGGTTATGCATAATGTCTTGAGGTTCTTTGGAGATTATACTTTTTCTTAGGACAGTGATGTTTGTTAAAATTAAGGTATCTACGTCAGTGGTTTTAGCTTTTTGTTATGCTGTTATAAATGCCTTCAATTTTTTATCATCCGTAGGAGCTGAATGTGTTGTGTTATGTACGACTGACATAATGCACGGATCTTTTTCTTTTGGTTGCAAGATGTTAAAATGCACTAGTCTTTGTGGAAAAAGCTGAGTACTGATTTTTCCATTTTTTATCAGGCGCAATGAAATGCATATTTAATGGGGGCCTTCAGCAACATGACACTGTTTGCATGAGTTTATACAAGCGTGCATATCCTAGGTGGCCGGAACACCGGTTCCCTGTCCTAAATGCTTGATCAAGAGCTTCTGTTTTCTAAAGATAGGAGACATGCTTGCTCATGTTGGGAATGAAGCACCGGTTCAGATTATCAATTCCGAATTTCATGTTCGCTGTTTATAAGCTACATTCAGTTGGGGGAATGGTCCAATTTACCCTGCTGTCTTCTTCCTCTCATTGCTGTGTTAGGGTGTTTGGTGTATATCCTATGTGGCGTAGTTTAATAATATATATATGTTTTTATTCGACAAAAACTGATGAGGGAAAAACCAAGAGGGAAAAGAAAAGCTCTATTTTTGTAAACTGATCAGATTTTGTTTGTTATATTTGCTCTGAGCAATGCTATATAATTTCCATTATATTTATTTGATTCACACAGCATAAAGATCATATTCTGTGAAAAGAAATGAGAATTCTTTATGGGGTGGTTATTTAGTACATCATTTCAAGCAGAGTAACCCACGTCGGATGGACTTGCCTCCAAGGAGCCAAATGCAAGGAGCTCCTCGTTCTGCTCTAGCTTGGCCATGTCCTGCTCATCCAAGAACACCCACGCTTCAATCCCATCTCCTAATCTTGTATCCATGAAAACAACCGTATTCGAGAACACAGTCTCTGATTTGTTGGAAGCAGTGCAAGTAACCCACGCAGGCTTTCCCCAGCCAAAATCTATCTCATAAAGACCAAAGTTGCACCAACTAGTAAACCCAATAAAATCAGTCTCACCAGCTGCACCATACGATGCCTTACCCATCATCTCCTCTATGTGCTCGCAAAATTTAAGCAATCCTCCCTCTCCTTGTAGGCTCTTAACGAAATCACCATCAGCTTTTCTTATCTCTTTCCTTAGATGGCAAACCAAGTCATCCAACTCTGTTTCTTCACCCATCACCAGTGCAGTCGCCATGCACAGGAAATTTCCCATCGAATTCTTTGGGACTGGCGGCACTGCCCTTCGACGAAGGTTCACAGCATGGTTTATAACAGTTGGCTTCTGGAAATCGGATTTTGCTTTGAAAGTAGCCATGAGACACTTGCAGAGGAGGGCTGACACGGCCTCGACTCGTGTTGGATCTGGTACACTTGAACTAGCTGTTTTGGCCTTCAGAGAAGCTATTGCCGAGGCGTCAAAAACAATTCTCCTCGACCAACATATTCCTGTTTTGAGAAATGGGGTAAACAGAGCTAGAATGGTTGCCTCCTTGGGGTATGCCTCGCTCTGTGGAAAGACAAAAGAGGCATCGAAATTGGGATATGCAGCTTCTTCACCAGACTTGCGAGTCACTGCAGCCCAACATCTGAGAAAGGTTGTAGCCGCAGGTCCATCGGCGATCATGTGCGAGAGAAATGTGCCAATAACAATGCCACCGCAGGCAAAGTTGGTAACTTGTATCATGGCTACATAACCTCCTGCGCTCGTTGCAGTCCAACTAGCCTCAGCTGGAAGGAGTTCAGGGATAAAAGACGAATCAGGGTGCCTGAGAAATTCATTAAGAGACCAATCAACTCGAGCCTCAACATAGTAAGCTCCCTCATCGTTACAATCAATGGAAAGACAGTCTTTGATCCTTCCAGCGAACGGATAGAAGAGAGTTAAGGTTTCTGACAGAGACTGCTTTAGCAGTTGTGACCTTTTGGAGTTGAAGGCAATAATATCAGTTAAGGGAATGCTCGTTTCTTGGTTCATATAAAAGAAGACCATAGGAACATAAATTAGAGGAATGAACTGATCCAAGAAGGAAATCCTGTGAGTTCTAAGATGATGGGGTGTCGGAGAAGCGGGCTTGATAAATTCTTCGGAAACTACTTCGACCTCCATAACCATTTTCTCTCAGGCAGGAAGACAGAAAGCCAGACACTGTTAAAAGTATGTACCCTTGTAAGTTTTAACAAAAACTCGAGTTTAAAAAGAAGAAAACTGAGTGACCTGTTTTTTCGTTGTCATTACTCCTGAGATCTCCTTCAAGTGATATAGGCCTATATAGCATTCAATGCCTTCCTTATACTTTTAACCCAGATTATATAATCTTTGACCCAGATTCTGAACTAAAAATTAGAGGGCCCCTTTTCTTCTTTGTGCATTTTTTGGTTAAAAAATTTGATATAGTCAAGGGACCTTGAATGCAATTAATTACTAGTCGTAGACTTTCCTGCCTGCCTAGTGTCTAGTTGCATCTTTTCCCTTAAGGCCGAAAGTGCAAGTTCGAGAGTTTGATACAACACCTTCTTCAGATTTTATTGTATTACTGTAAGAACAAATTTGCTCTGTTGTTAAATATAAAGTAACCTTAACGTTTGATCTATTGGAAAGATGAGTGTGAAAATTCTCTCCTCTTGCCCTGGTTGACAAAATTATGGTAATAGATTTCACCAAGTCAGAGAGAAAAAATCACAGTAATCATTTTAGTCTGAATCTCCTACGAGGAGTCCTTAAATCTGACAGCTACAAGCTTTGCAGAAGGACGCGAGAGAGTTTTCTAAGTGCGTTCCCTTACAGGTTTATAAATTGAAATCAAAGATCAAATTTCGTTCTCTCATGTGCCTCTAGAAAAAGATCGCCTCTTCTAGCAGAATTTAAAACTTAAAACAATCACCAGGACAAACAACAGTAAGCTTAATCCTGAGGTTCAAAAGGACTCGGATCCAGGGAAGCAAATGAGAGGTTGTAATATTGCCATGTCTTGTTCATCCAAGGTCACCCATGCTTCTATTCCATCACCATTTCTTGTTTCAATCAAAAACACCAAATTCTGAAACACTAATCCATCTATGCCACCAGGACTCACCCACATGGGCTTTCCCCATCCGAAATCAGCTTCATAGATACCTACCTTGCACATACTGCTAAATGCAAAATAATCAGCTCCTCCATTAGAGTGCACTTCCCCTAACTCTGTGAGACACTCGGGGACCTTTTGGAAACCTTTCTCACCTTGTAATTGGTCAACGAACTCACCACTAGTTTCCATTATCGATTTCCTCAGAAGAGCCCCCAATGACTGCAACTCTAAATTGGCCACTGCGTGACACTGTGCAGTTGCCATCCAAAGAAGATTTCCAATTGAATGTTCAGGCAAGGATGTTGCCGTTTTTCCACGCAAATTAACTATATGGGACAAAACAGATGGCCTTAGGGATCCATATCTTATTCTGGAGGCAGCTGTAACACATATCCATATGAAAGCTGATACAGACTCAACACGAGTTGGATTTCGCACAAATGACGAGCTAGAAGCTTTGGCCTTCAGAGTGGCTATGCCTGAAGCATCAAATACAAATCTCCTCGTAACACACTTGCCAAATTTTAGTAAGGAGGGCCATATAGCCAACATTGTATCGCTTGGCAACAAACTATTCTGTGGGAAAAGCAGCGGTGCAATGAAACTAGGCCTTGGTGCTTCACCTGAACCTCGAGCAGAAGCCGCCCAGGCCTTGAGAAATGTGGTTGATGTAGGGCCATCAATGATCTTATGCGAAGTTTGCGTGCCAATGGCAATGCCACCACATTTCAGTATGTTTACTTGAATCATTGCGACAGGAATTCCAGCATTCGGTGTTTCCAACCGGCTGAGGTTAGAAGGAAGCAATTGCCGTATCATTTGGCTGTCAGGTTTGCTAAGAATTTCTGATAGAGAACAACTAATCTTGGCCTCAAAGTACTGAACGCCAGAGTTGTTGCAATCAATGTAAAGACCGTCTTTGATTCTTCCTGCAAATGGGTAAAAGCTAGTCAAGGTTTCTGATAGAGATTGCTTCAGCCTCTCTAATCTTTCACCAACAACACTCATATTGTTAGAGTCACAATTTATGGGCCTGTAAAAGAGAATCATTGGAACATGTGCAGATTGCATAAGCTGATCCAAAAGGGAAAGCTTATAGGTTCTCAAGTGATGGGGTGTTGGGCATGATGGTTTGATGCTTTCCTTGGACATGATTTCAACCTCCATTTTCTTTGTTTTTCCTGGTTTTCTTATCAGTACATCAATTCATTTAGCTTGATGACGCTTTTAAAAAGTATTCTGATCGTGGATACCTAGGAACAAGATTAAAATGTGACATAATTTTTATGTCTCTGCTTTTGCAATCAGTTGTTTATGATTTTCATTGGTAAAACTATGAAGGATAAAGGAACAGTGTGCAATCTGCAGATAAAACTATAGCACCAGACACATCCAACATAGATTTTATCACAACAAAATGCAACTATTGTATTTCACAATCTCCAGGCCGCCTTTATCTGATTTGTTTGTTCCTCAATCCTCATCATTCTCCTCCCTCTTATCCCACAATTTGAATTCACTTTGTCAGTAAACTTCTCTTTTGAATAGTAGCATCTTATGTTTTGTTGTATAACTTCTAATGTCTGGAAACAATAGTTGATGTTAAGCCACTTCACATTCACTTCTAGTGGATGATAGGTCAGAAGGTTTCGGGCCTGGGAGCAGGTCTTATTGGGCCAACTCTTGACTCAAGGGCCGCCACAATGCGGAGATTAAGATCCGCTGGGTGCGCCTGTATGTAACTATGTTAACCATGTTTGCAACATAGCCGAATCGTCAAACAAATTTCAAAATATTTTCCGCTAGGTCCGACAGTAGGAAATGAACGAGCGATTGTTGAGCTTTCAGCCTTCGATTGAACGCGGGTAATTGTTTCTACTGCTTAAACTCTGAAAGGAAAAGCCGGGTGTAAACTGGGTCGTGACCCAAGAACGTAACGGAAAAGGAATGCGTAGAGTGAGGATTCCTTTGCGGTCAATCGCAGATACCTTATGTAAATCGAAATCACGTGAACATGTACATTTTTTTTTTGTTTCACTTCTTTTTCTCCTTGAAGAATTCGATGTTTCTATTTTGGTAATATTTTTTTTCTTCTAATTTGTGGAAATTTTGTTCATTGTCCTATTGGTTAATGATTAATGCTGTTTCAGGGACGAAGAAATGTGAACGGAAGATTGGAATTATGTAGAACTGTTGCAACTATCAATGGTTCGTTACCCCAATTCTTCGATTTTCCTATTTTATTTTGTTTGTTTGATGGAAACTCTTCAATTGCTTTAAGTCTTTGTTTGTTAAGCTCAAGGTATTGATATGAGCAGGTCATGTGTTTTTGGGATATGGGGAAGAGTCAAGAACAAAGACCTTGCAGCTTCAAATTGTTGATGCGCTTCGCTTGGGTGAGAGAAGTAGAGCTTCTAGACTGCTTTCTGATCTTGGTGATGGAAACCAGCCACTTAAAGCCGATGACATTGTTTACATTCTTAACTACTGTGCAAAATCACCTGATCCTCTGGTAAGCTGGAGTTTAGCAACATGCAAGTGTGTGAAACTGAATCTGTTTCTGTTGTATAGACTATAGATTTACAACATAGATAATGTGGACAAGGATCACAGTTGACAAACTGGAAAAGAAAAAAAAAAAAAAAAAGAAGAGTCCAGGAAAGGAAGAGGAAAAAGAAGTATGAATGGTTATACTTGTTAGTAACAGTTGTGGCATTTACTATTTCCATACAGTTTTTCATGGAAACGTGGAGATTGATAGAGGAAAAGGAGATCGGCTTGAATAACAAATGCTATTTGCTTATGGTGCAAGCTCTTTGTAGAGGAGGTTATTTGGAGGAGGTATACATTTTATAGACTAGTGTTAGCTCTTTGTATCCTTGGGTTGATTCATTAACTTAACTGGAACAACTTCGTTTTCTTGTGTTATTGTGAACAACTCCTTTTTGTTATTGCTACACTATTATTGGTACTATTTCTAATCATTAATATGGTTAGTTTTGCCACAATCCAATGTTCAAATGTCCGTATGCTTGTGCATTTGCTTTCCCTCTACTGCCATTACAAGTTTTCTCATTTCTTCTTCTTGTATTTCCTTCAGGCATGCAATTTGATCAAATTTCTTGGAGAGAATCGTGGCATCTATCCTTTTCTGTCAATCTATAACTCTTTCTTGGGAGCCTGTGCAAAAATGCAAACTGCAGTTCATGCTAATCAATGTTTGGATTTGATGGAGCGCCAAAGGGTGGGGAAAAATGAAATTACATATTCAGAGCTTCTCAAGGTGTGTAAAAACAGTGTTGTCCTTGATTTTACTAATAGTAGGTTTATAGTACTAGCTTTCTTTGTTCACAGTTGCCCACTATGTTTATAGTAACATTAAAATAAGTGGTTAGCTATCTTCAAAGTTTGGTTTTATCATCCATCTATATATAGTATTGGTGTTTTGCTGGACTAATTCATGATACTTCTAAACAGATTATCTTCTCTGGTTTTTCTTGCTGTTTTCTTATCCTTTATTCTTTCAGCTTGCAGTTTGGCAGCAAAATCTATCTGCAGTCCATGAAATTTGGAAGGACTATATTAAACACTACAGTCTAAACATAATTTCTCTTCGAAAGTTTATATGGTCCTTTACAAGATTGAAAGATTTAAAATCTGCATATGAAACATTGCAACATATGGTGGCTTTAGCCATTAGCGGGAAGATATTTGTTAGCAGGACTGGTGAAGGAAGGTTGTATTCTTCAAGACTGGACATCCCCATACCATCCAAAGGTGAATTAGGGTCACAAAAAGTAGAATTGGGAGAGAACGAGCAAGATTTTGCTTTGAAATTTGACACTGATGCGTCCAATGTAGAGATATGCAAGTCCGTGAGTGCTACAGTTGGTATGCTGAATAACTATAAGAGAATGCCTGTTATGAAAGTCCTGAGGTGGTCTTTCAGTGACGTAATACACGCTTGTGCACAAGCTCGAGATTATAAACTAGCAGAGCACTTGATGGTGCAGGTAGGACAACTTTCTTTCTAGCCTGAAATTCTGGTTGTTCTGCACAATTCTTATAATATTTGATTTGACGACCATAATTCTAGGCTAAAGACTTTAATTCTGAAATTCTCCTATGAGGAGATAACTGTCATGTTAAAAGTAACTTGAATAAAGTTCTGATCTCTTATGTGTCTCTCTTAGTAGTTAAAATCATTCAGCTGGTTTTTTTTTTAATCCTTTCTTTATTGATTTTTTATGTTTTTCTAGATGCAAAATCTTGGATTGCAACCATCAAGTCATACATATGATGGCTTTATGAGAGCTGTTATCCCAACAAGAGGATTTAGTGCTGGCATGGAAATGGTAGGTTGCATCTTTTTATTGCTTAAACTGAGTGTGTTTGGTGATGTTTCTTTCCTCTTGTACCAATAAATTTTCCATTTGGCCTTATTCTCTGTAGTTAAAAGTAATGGAAGAGAGGAATATGAAGCCTTATGCTTCAACTTTTGCAGCTCTTTCAGTACAATGTAGTAAAGCCTTGGAACTTGACTTAGCTGAGGCTTTGCTGGATCAAGTTTGTGAATGTCCACATCCATATCCTTATAATGCTTTCCTTGGAGCATGTGATACTATGGTAAGTAAACCTCGCACTCCATTGCTTTTTTTTTATCTCCCTTTCTTGTTCGATTGTTTTATTCATTGATTATTCATCTCTGAGCGCATAACAAAAAATTTTGTGCTCAGAAGATTGGAAGAAAACAGTAGTTATTATTCCTTCTCTTGTCCCAAAACAATTTGTGATTAACATAGTTAATGGATCAGTATTTTGTTGGAATCAGTCAGTTTTCATATTTGATTTATTATAAATTTGCTATTTTAAAAGCCTTTTGCTCTTCACTATCCCATGTTGCTGCTACTCCTTTGAACAGGGATCCTTGTGGTAATTGGGGAATTAATTCCTCTGTATTTTGTTAGTTAATTGTAAATGAACTATGCTGGGGATTTTCCCCTTTTAATTTCTACTTTGCTTCTTTGGATGAATAAATACAAATTGAATTGTCCAAGAAAGAAAAAAGGAAAAGACACAAATATGAAAATAAACAATGAATGAGCATAATTTATCTCCATTGGTGCAAATTAATTTTGCAGGATCAGCCAGAGCGAGCTATTCGGCTATTGGCTAAAATGAGACAACGAAAGCTTCAGCCAGATATCCGGACATATGAGCTACTATTTTCATTGTTTGGTAATGTGAATGCTCCTTACGAAGAAGGTGATATGTTGTCACAGGTTGACTCATCCAAACGGATAAAGGCTATAGAAATGGATATGGCTAAAAATGGCGTTCAGCATAGTCATTTATCAATGAAGAACTTGGTAAACTCCCTGCCCATGTATTTTATTCATTCTACCTGGACCATGAACAATTTTATGTATGAGTTACTTGCATGGAAAATTTTCAGCTAAAAGCCCTTGGAGCTGAGGGGATGACAAGAGAGCTGCTTCATTATTTACATATTGCCGAGAAACTTTTCTGCCATACCAACACTTATATGGGAGCTCCCATCTATAATACAGTTCTGCATTCACTCATTGAGGCTGAAGAGGTGAGTGCTTCCAACACTGTACTTTACCCTTTGCAATTACTGCTTTGTTAGGTGTGGGTTTATAATTAGTGTTTGCATATAAATCATATCTTCACTCTATGTGCAGAGTCAAATGGCGATAGAAATATTTAAAAATATGAAATCATGTGGTCTCCAACCATGTGCTGCAACATACAATATAATGATTGATTGTTGTAGCGCTATGAGATGTTTCAAATCTGCTTGTGCACTAGTTTCCATGATGGTGCGTGATGGTTTTTATCCAGAGACAATGACATACACATCTCTAATAAAGGTATTCCTTTTTTAGCTTTAGTCCTTCTCTGTCAAATTCATTTGCATTGCAAATGTTGCCTCCATTGTATGCACATTGCAGAGAAATAGGAATTTATTCCTGCTGCCCAAAGTATATCCAATTCATTCTTGCTCACTAATACTGACCTTATCTCCCAGACTCGTTTTATTAATTTTTTCAAGTATTCATTCCTTCATGGAGAAAAAGAATTTAAAAATTTATAAGTTTTATCTTTTACATTCTTGGAAATCTTCTTCTTTAATTAAAAAAATAGCTGTAGAAATTGGCATCATGATACTATGGTGCATTTTCATGTTACCTTTTCAGATCCTCATCTTAAAGATACAATTCTAGTTTAATAATAAATTTCTGTGAGCTGTCCTGCATATTATAACTTTAGAACTAAACCCTGATGCTTTCTTGTAGATGAGAAAACAAGTAATTGCACACATTTTTAACCACCCAAAACTGTCTTCTTGCTATATTTTTAGTATGTATAATAACAAAGCATAGGATTGTCCTGTCTGAAAATATCCAGCTAAAGCAAAATTTACATTTGTCTCTCGACTATGAATACCTTTTGTGAGTAGCAGAGGGGAGCAATTAGTAGTATTTATCATGTAATTGGTCGGAGTTCAGTTTCTAACGCTTTTTATTTTATGAAGATATTGCTGGAATATGAAAATTTTGATGAAGCAATAAATCTTCTGGATCAAGCAAGTTTAGAAACTGTCTTCTTGCTATATTTTTAGTATGTATAATAACAAAGCATAGGATTGTCCTGTCTGAAAATATCCAGCTAAAGCAAAATTTACATTTGTCTCTCGACTATGAATACCTTTTGTGAGTAGGAGAGGGGAGCAATTAGTAGTATTTATCATGTAATTGGTCGGAGTTCAGTTTCTAACGCTTTTTATTTTATGAAGATATTGCTGGAATATGAAAATTTTGATGAAGCAATAAATCTTCTGGATCAAGCAAGTTTAGAAGGGCATCAACTGGATGTAATAATGTATAATACCATACTTTTAAAAGCAAGTGAAAAGGTATTCACCCTGTTCTCTCTGCTCTCGCTCTCTCTCTCTCTCTCTCTCTCTCTACCACATATTTGAGNTCTCTCTCTCTCTCTCTCTCTCTCTCTCTCTCTCTCTACACATATATCTTTACTATTTTTGCAAGGCATGTTATTTGCAAAAGTAACCTGAGTAAAATTTTGTATCTTAATTTACTTTTCTGGCTTTTTTCTGTTTATGCATGTTTCATTCAGCATGTGGATTGAATGAGAAAAGGAGTTCTATATCATCTTTTCTTAGGGTGCCTTAGCAAACATCAGAATATCTAAGCAGCTTTCTGCCCTTCTTTGATTGGGTCACGTCTTGGGTATCCATGTGGGATTTCACTACTTTAGTTCCCTCTAGATGCCATAGATAAATGCCGATTCCTTTGCTGTTGTACCCAATGGTATTACTTTTATGAAGGAAAACTCAAGATATGAGTTCTCGTGTCATAGAAGGTACTGCACCTCAGAGTTGTCTGCTGGCTTCTACTTGGATGTCCTGACACACTTTGGGTTACTAACACCTAGGATATTGTTTATGCTTATCATGCAAGCATCAGGAGAGTATTCAATAACTTGTATCTGGTGTTGCGTAAGAAGTAGGTGTCACCAAAATTCCTTATTGAAGGCATTTTCGTGTTTTTGGCCAGAACTTCTTGAAGGAATTGATAACACGCCGTTATGGCCATCAGAAGGCAGAATGCGCCTTAAGATTGTGTTAAAAAGTGTCCTGTCGCCACCTAGGGGCCTTTCTTCACTAAGTCTTCTTTCTTTATACGTGTAATATCAACTATGTGCATAGAATACAGTGGTAAATATGATTACTCTTGAACATTGATGGCCTTGTGATGGGCTGGTTGCCTTATAAGTTATTGACATTGGTTTTGGATTTTTCGTGGATGAATGTCAGGGAAGGATCGACATAATGGAATTTATTCTTGAGCAGATGCACCAAGATAAAGTCCAGCCTGACCCATCAACCTGCTATTATGTATTTTCTGCATATGTTGATCGTGGTTTTCACAACACTGCCATGGAAGCATTGCAGGTTTTGAGTATGTGGATGATCTCCAACGAAGACAGCACACTTGAAGAAAAGAAGAGACAATTTGAGGATGATGTTGTGCTTTCCGAGGACTTGGAAGCTGAGTCAAGGATACTCCAGTTTTTTAAGGATTCTGAGGAGCATCTTGCTGTAGCTCTTTTGAATTTAAGATGGTGTGCTATGCTTGGGTTTCCAATCTCTTGGTCACCTAATCAAAGTGGATGGGTTAGAAGACTCAAAACTAATTATGACACAGCAAGGAGCACTGTGTTATAAGCGTAGCAGCAGCTAAAATGCCTTCTAATCAGCTTCTATCTTTTTTCAGCATTCAATCTCAGAAACTGCCCTCGATGTCGTGAAAGCTTTGCTGTTCACAAGGGTGCCCCTGCTCAGTAGAACACACCAAATTAGGCGGTAATGAGGCCATTGTAGATATCTAACGGTTTTCCATTTGCTTGCTTGACCTCAAGTCCGCATAAGATGAATGAAAGGTGCTAAGCAAGGTTCTTGACACCTTGCAACCATATTTATGCTTAGGAGTTTAGGCGGACTACAAGGATTTAATTGCTTGCAATCAGAGGAGGCAGCAGGACTCCCACTCGCAAAGTAATGACAAATCACAAGAGCCATTTCAAGGATATTAACTAATGTCACCAATGGCAGCGGAGCAAAGATTAAAAGAATGACAGAAATCCGTTGTGATTGACGACCACACAGAGATGTCGATGAGGACTTTGATCTTTTAACTTATTGGAACAGATGGGCATTCAAACTGTAGAAAGAACCATTATGCAGCAGTGTAACCGTGTTCAACCAAAACCTCAACTTAGCTGTGTTTAAAAGTTAGAATTCCTTTGGAAAAGGCTCGTGTAATCAATAAGTTTCAAGTTATTATAAGAAGCCAACCATGCATGGCATGCACAAAATTTTCACCTAAATCATAATATAGCATATTAATTGTGCACCAACTTCGCTATTTGCGTATGTTTGCAATTATCCACCAGCAACTAAATGTTTTCTCCTGGAGGCAACTCTGCAGGCTTTGGAGGAGTGCCAAGCACTCTTTCCATGTCAAAACGGACTTCAATGTTCCTAATGCTGTAACCAACCACCATCAGCCAACATAGAAGCTTGGCAAGTTCGGGTGCACTTGTCTCAGTTACACTTGCCTGTAAAACAATGAATATCGAAGTATAAGGAAGATTTTCAAATATCAAATGACATTATAGTATCTTTTGAGTTCTACATTCTGTCACAAGGTGCATGTATCCAATGATTTCTTCATATGAATGAACATTTAAACCATAATGCAAGAGAATACCCAACAATGAAAAGTAATAGGAAGGTAACCTTCATTTGGTCAGGATCTGAAACAGCTAAAAGACGCTTAATGAATGTGTTCATTGCAAACACAACATCTTCTCCAGCACTGCTTGTCAACTCCTAGAAAACATGTAATTTGAGTCAATACGTGGAGATAATCACTAATTCGAGTGAGATGGAATTTATTCTATTCGACCCTACTAGAATTCAGTAATCGAAAGAAACTTTTAGAGCTAATTCTCCGTACACAGTTTTCCCCCGGTATTTTTAACTTTAAAATACACTTTCAAGTTTCAAGCAAGTTAAGTTTGATGCAGTAAATAATGTAATGCAACAAGTACTCATTAAGTTCTCTCTATAATCATGTATCTATGCAAGCAAAATCGCAGAATCAGCTGGCAGCTATAACCAGGGCAACCAAATTATACAGTAAAAAAAAAGTGGAAATAGCTTTATTTACCTTCAGATTTTGTGGCTCAAGAGACTTGAGAAATTCTAATAGCTCATTTTGTCCGTTTGCAGATTTTCTACCGACTTGACGATTCAGTTCCTCAATCTCTGCTTCAAGTAACTCAATGTACTTTTTAGCATCTATTTTCTCCGGGCCAGAAACATTATTCCACCTAATAACTTCACCAGACACATTCTTTTGTGTACCAGGTGCATACTCTGGAACATCCTGTAAAGATGGAGCCCTTTAGCACCAACGAAACAAAATATTTGGAGATTAAAGAGCACATCTCAGATGACAGAAGATGATTAGATCAGGGTCTATGATGTAGATGCAGTTGCCACTACACAGGAGTTGTAGGCAACATGGTGAAAATTAAATATAAAGCAGTAGGCAAGCAGTGTGCAGGACCCCAAAGCACTACAATGATTGACACCAAATGTTCTAACAAGAAATACAAAATGAAGTATTGCATTGTTGATTACTTTAGATAAAGCTATACCATCTAGTGGCCCCCAGATTAAATTTACAGTAGCATAAAACTGAACAACATAACTCTCTTGGATAACTTGATAGGATTGAATGACTTAGAGACAAGACAAATAATTCCTCTTGGCAAGTTCTGTTTAGACACCAATGATATGCAGTTACATCACTCTATCATTCCAAAGAGTAATTATTTTTCTTTTCTTGTCTCTACCATTGTGAGATTTCTCCCTATCAGAACCGACTCCATTACACATGGCTCCAGAGTATACCACTATGAAGCAGCTGAGATAGCCATTCCTTATCGGGGTATGGTTGAGTGGCAACCTCACAAGGTTTTCTCCAGATAACAATTACCACCTTGGTTTCTTTCAAGACGCAAAATGGGAAAAGACTAACCTTTTCTTCTTGGACCTCAGGAAGCGCGGCCTGCTCTATACTTTGTTGCAATTCCAATCGGTATTGCGCATTCCTAAACATATATCCAGTCATCATAACACTGTACATGAGTTGTGCAAGATTTTCAGCAACCTAAAAGGAAAATCAAAGAGTTCCCAATAACTGTCTAAACCGACAAGAGTAGATTTCAATAGCACTGAAAAAACATAAAACCAAAACGGAAAAGCATAATATACTTACAGTGGTGACTGTCACAGCAAAAAATTGCGGGGGCAGGGTTCCAATCATATTTGTCACCGTTTGCCGCATTGCCTCAACGACCTGAAGAAACCCAAAAAAAAAGTGTAACATTCAAATTCACTTCATTTCCAGAGCCTAAGAACTCCATAAATAAGGAATAAGAAAAAGAAATGAAACCTGCTGCGGCGCCCGTTTCACGAACAACTCCATGAACTCCGGCTGCACATTTTTGACATACTCCAATAGAATATCTCTCCTGGTTTTCGGCTGCTGATTGCAGAAAAAATTACACTTAAAATACCACTTGCATAGCCAAGAAAAATACATTAAAGAGAGAGACAGAGAGAGATACCAGAGTGCCGTTAGTAGGCTTGGAATCACCGCTGGACTTAGAAGACTCGTCGCTATTGGAAGAATCATAAGCTTCAAATCTCAAACCCAATCTTCTACTGCTCTTGATCTTTCTTGGGAAGCTAACTGAAGGAAGACATTGTTTTGGCTTGCACGATGAGAGGACCGTGGAAGTAGATTGCAACACAAACGAAGCGGGTTTCACGGTCAGGGAATTCATCTCAGCTCCTTCCCAGGTTTATTTCTACTCACCAAAAATAAATAAACAAAGGCTGATTATTTTATCTTTATAGTGCAGACATTAACCCGTACGAAGTAAAGAGAGAGTGAAAAGTGTTGGGCTTCCTGGTGCGCGAGTTCCCAGAGACGAGGGTTTGTTGGTCTGAAAAATGAAAAGTGCAGGTTGGGTTCCACCAGAAGATAGTGGACTAGCGCCTAGAGGATAACTTATGCAGATTCTCAAAATGCTACTACTAGGAATAAAACGGTCAGGATTTCCCGATTGCTTTCATTTGTGCTTTGGAAATTAGTTATTTTGAGAAAGACACTAAATTATTTAAGTAAAAGATATTACTCTTTTCTTTTTTTCCTTTTTTTATTCATATCAAAATTAAGATAATAAGTTTTAATTTTAATAGAAACAGATATTTAATATTGTTTAGTATAAACAAATAATGAAAAATAATATTAAGTTTTAAAAATATTCATTTTGAGAAATGTCAAAAAGAAGTGTATAAAGAAAAATAACATAAGGAATATAAAAATTGATAAATATAAAGATTTATTATGAAACATGAACAAATATGTCAACGGGTAAAGTTTTGTTATTTTTTATGTAATTTAACCTAAACTCTTATATTTAATAAATTACTGAAGCCCTATAAATATTCAATTAAAAATTTGAACTTTAATACCCTAGATACTACATGTTAAATATTTGATTAATATAAATTTAAAATCAATTTTTATGTATATTATTAATGAAAATTAAAGTTAGTTTATAAAAATTCAATTAAGATTTAAAATATTTAATGAATTTTATTAAGTCTTACAATAATTATAAGAAATTTATAAATAAAAATAATAGATATATATAGCTAAAATTTAATATAAAAATTATTATTTATAATTAAAAAATAATATTGGTGTCATGAGAACATTGTTCGAATTAGAGATGAGTAATAGTTTTACTATCTTTTATCTACTTAAACTTGAATATGAAATGTTTTAATCTATCTTAATCGTATCAAATAATATATAGACATAATACTCAAATAAGACTTTAAATTATTTAATAAAATTTAAATAAACAAAATTTTATTGCATTTGATTATATATCTGCACTTTTATTTTGAATATGATTAATTATTGATTAATTGTCATTAGTCAAAATATCACTTATTATTTTTTACATATGAGACTGAGATAACGTTAATGTAGAATGTGAAAAATGTTACATGATCATGTCATAATGTCAAATTAACATGTCACATTATAATTAATTGTAATATGTTGACATATCACATTATAAGCAATTATAATATGTTAACATATTAAGTCAACATCATGCAATATAAAATGACAAATGAAATTTTGATTAAGTCAATTATTAGTCAAAATGGTTTATTTGATTTAAAATAAAAATATAAAAACTTATTTGGTGAAAATAAAATTATAAGTAGTTGATTGAACATAATAAAAATATAAGGGCTTGTTTGAAATTTTTAAATAGTTTAAAAGCTTTTTTAGATGTTATGTCTAATATATAATATTCAATTATAAGATATCCATTATTTAAATAAATTAATAAAAAAATTTAAGCTTACAAAATTGACAGTTTGGCCGAGTGGTCTAAGGCGCCAGATTTAGGCTCTGGTCCGAAAGGGCGTGGGTTCAAATCCCACAGCTGTCATACTTTTGAATAAATTTATCAGAGCCCAATAACTAGGATCAAAACTCACCCGATACTTTATCAAAGCCCAAAACTCACCCGATACATTATAAAAGCCCAATAACCAGAGGCTGAAAACTCACCCGCCTTCCACCGGCAGAGCCAAAACAAATAATGACTAGAATATTCTAACCGTCGGAAAATATTCATGGAAGACAAAAAAAAAAAAAAGTGAAACTGCGCAAGCCAGCTCACCATCTCTCTCTCTCCCCCAGGATTCGTTTCGTCCTGAGGTGGGTTTTTGTTCATTCTTTTATTTCCTCCCTGTCTCTCTTTCTCTCACTTCATTGTGAATCTCATTATACAACCACTCTTGTCCTTTTCGCCATAGCCTCTAAAAAAATTAAAATAATAGGACTAAATTCAAGCGATGTTGGAGTTATAGCGGAGAGAGCAGAGAGATCAATCAGTTTTCTCTCTCTCTCTCTTTTTGTTTGCCTTTAGAGCGCCGTCAACAGCAGCGCCGCGATGGCCTTGCAACGGCGGCGCCAACATTACTACCACCGCCTTCGGACTTTGGTTCCGGTGATATCCGCCATCTCCGGTGCACTTCTAATCCTCTTCGCTATCCTTTCGTTTCTCGCTCCTTCTCCTAACGAATCGGACCACTTTAACCTCCGCCGCAATCATACCTCCGTATTTCCTCTCTCTTTCTCCGTGTTTATTTCAGTTAGCGTTGAATTTATGTGTGATTTTACTTACGCATTAATTTTTCTCCCTGTGTGTAGTTTAACACAGTTGTTGAGGATCCGATTACCAATGGAGATTCAGTTTTCCGTATTCCAGTTACGGCTCCTTCATTACTTGTATTATTCTTTATAATTTTTATTATGATTTTGCGGTTTTATTTCAGGTTTCTTTGGATCCTAACCGTTTATTAATTTGTGATGTTGTTTCTGAGCATCAGAGTAACGGAGGAAAATTAGATCGTGATATATGGAGTTCGAGAAATGCTAAATTCTTTTATGGATGCAGTAATGCCAGCGGCAAATTTGCCAGTGCGTATAATATTTATTTGTTTATTTATTTCTCCAGTTTGATTGATTAATTGTACATTTTATGTTGAAACGTTAGGTTTTACGAAACTGGATTTAGGAAACTTTAAATCTATTGATAATGATGAATGAATTGAGATGATTTAGGATTTTTAATATGTTGATTGTATTGCAGAAGCTGAAGCTGTTACGCATCCTACTCGATACTTGGCTATTGCTACCAGCGGAGGTTTGAACCAACAAAGAACTGGGGTAACTCTGACAGCTACTTCTTAGTACAGTTCTTTTATTGGATGGAATGATGTTTTATAGTATTTTCTAGCTTTGGTTTTGTGTTTGATGTCAAATTTAGCATGAGAACCTGCAAGTAAGATATAAGTTTCTGGTGCTAAAGGTTTATATAGCTTACAATGGTTAGACACATGAATACACGCTCTTGATTATATTCTTCATTGATCAGTGTGGACTTATGTAGTGATTTATTTGTATTACAAGTGAAATATTGAATGAAATTGTATAATGAAGTGGCTGCTTGAATCACTGGCCCAATTGGCAGCATATAATGTATAAACAGAATAATTTTATTAGCTGACATTCAATCAAAAACTGTAACAAGCAAAGGGATTGCATTCTGCTGATTCAAGCTGATGGGAACCTTAATGATCTACTGCCATGCTTAAAGCTATTGGTCTTTGAAAACCCTAGTTTGAGCTTTCTGTTACCATCCATCCATGTCTCATGACAACAATGATTGGATCATTGTTTTATCACTTAATTGATTCGTTTTTGTGATCAAGCTTACTATCAAGTCATGTGTGGCAGATTACAGATGCTGTTGTTGCAGCTCGAATTCTGAATGCTACTCTTGTTGTTCCAAAGCTAGACCCAAAATCCTTTTGGAAGGATGCCAGGTTTGCAATTGAATGAAAGATATTTGCCATTTGAACCATTTTAAATAGAGGAAATACTGCATGAACTGAGTTGTCAAGATGTTATGTGACTATTCCTAACTTTTCATGTGCAGTAACTTCTCAGAGATCTTTGACATTCATTGGTTCATATCGTTTTTGTCAAAAGATGTTAAAATCATAAAGCAGCTCCCTAAAAGGGGAGGGAAGAGTTGGACTCCATACACCATGCGTGTTCCACGGAAGTGTAGTGAAAGATGTTATCAAAATCGTGTATTGCCAGTTCTTTTGAAAAGGCATGTAAGTTCCCTATTGTCAAAATTTTTCGCTTTCAATTTTATATGCTTAGACCTTAACCGGTCACTGGCCACTTTCGGATTGCTTTATTTACTCCGTTTTTCCTGTTTTTAATAGCTGCCCTTCTCATTCTCTCTTACTTTTTTTCTCATGGAGAAAAAGGAAATCAAATACCAATATAGTTGCCTTGCCTATAGAACCATTTCTTATCTTTTTCACCTGTCAATATTAGACCTAGTGAATCTGATAGTAATTAAAAGAGTGGTAGCTAAAAATTTTAAAGAAGTGTATTCGTTATCAGTGTTTGGTGATGCATGGAAACCTTTGCTCTTGCAATAGTAGACCTTTCCTTCGTGGGATGAGCTATAATGGCATATAAAGCTTGAGCTTTGGACCAGTCTAAAGAGAGTGGTGGGGGAACAGGTTGATCCTTTATTCTATAACTAATCTCACTGTTATTCGGAAAAAGAAGTGTCTACAGAACCAGCATATAGAACTATTAGATTGCTAATAAGTTTATGAGAAATTGGAATGTTTTTAAAGTTTGAACTCATGTTTATTGTCCCCTCAGCATTTTGTGTTTTACCTGGATTTAGTATTGGCTGGCTTCTGTTGACATCTGTTTCCCCTTAAGTCTCATCATCTTATTTTATCCATGGCTTCATTTTATCCTATTCTAGGTAGTTTAAGATGGGTTGATTTTACTCGTCCACTATAACTGTCTAATATCTGATGGTTTCACTAATGACACTTCTCTTATTCTGTGAAGAATGCAGTTCAGCTCAACAAGTTTGATTACAGACTTGCAAACAAATTGGATACAGATTTGCAGAAGTTAAGATGCAGAGTAAACTACCATGCTCTGAAGTTCACTGACCCTATTCTAGAACTGGGTAAAACACTTGTTCGTCGAATGAGGATGAGGAGCAAGCATTATATTGCTTTGCACTTGAGGCATGTTTCTTTCTTTATCTTTGGTCCTGTATATCTATCACGTGTAGTGACACTTATGCTTACAGCTACGTGCACAGGCGCACCTGGATTTTGTATACCTTAAGGTTTGAAACTGATAAACCTGCATGCATGGTAATATAAGACTATACTTAGTAACTAACTACAGATAGCCCTGCAATTTCTTTACACTTAGTAAATGACAGCATGACAATTTGCAAACATCTGATGCTACCCACTAACCTTGCATGATTTAAGGATAGGCCTTCAACCAAATTCATCATGATAGATATGTCGATATACAGCAGTAGATCAGTGCATCATTATTTCCAAGCAATAGCTTTTCCATTCAATAATAAAAGACAGGTATGAGATTGTTGATGCAGCTAAACACTTTTGTTACAGGTTTGAACCTGATATGCTTGCATTCTCAGGATGTGATTATGGTGGAGGTGAAAAGGAAAGGAATGAACTAGGTGCGATAAGAAAGAGGTGGAAAACTTTACATGTACGGTTCAAGTGTCAAACTCTGTTTATTTGCTGCATCCTGATTCTCATTTTTTATAGGCCTAGAACTTGGAATTTGGAAAGTAAATCTGTAAAGTTTCCACTATTATGATCACTCAACATCATTTTCCAGTTTATAAGTATCATTGTCTCCTCCCACCAAGGAAAGGGGAAAAAAGATTCCAGTACAGTTTAGGTGAAGTTTTTATGAAGAACATAAGAGGGTACAAGAGATGCAAAGAAAATTCACAAGTGACTGCTAGTTTGAGAACAGAGACTGTAGTCCTTTTAAATTCTCTAATTTGTATTAATTTGACTTCCATCATTCAGCTCCCAACCCCAGATCTAATGCATGTATGGCATCTGTTTATTGGTTTGCAGAAAATTAATCCTGATAAGCAAAGGAGGCAAGGAAAATGCCCACTTACCCCTGAGGAAGTTGGTCTGATGCTGCGAGCTCTAGGATATGGCAGTGATGTACATATTTATGTGGCATCTGGTGAAGTGTATGGAGGGGAGGAAACATTGAGACCCCTAAAAGCACTCTTCCCAAACTTCTATTCAAAAGATTCTATTGCCACAAGGGAAGAATTGAAGCCATTTTCCTCATTCTCTTCTCGAATGGCTGCACTTGACTTCATTGTTTGTGATGAGAGTGATGTGTTTGTCACCAACAACAATGGTAACATGGCTAGAATATTAGCTGGAAGAAGGTAAACAAGTCCTGCTTTCCATTCTTCCCTTCTGTAACTATAACTGCTGGCTAACTTTTTCCATTCTTTGTGTTTTACAGGAGATATTTTGGACATAAACCTACCATTCGTCCAAATGCTAAAAAACTATATCGGTTGTTCTTGAGCAGAAGCAACATGACATGGGAAGCATTTGCCTCTAGAGTTCGTACTTTGCAGAGAGGCTTTATGGGGGAGCCAAAAGAGGTCAGGCCAGGCAGGGGTGAGTTCCATGAGAACCCATCCGCCTGTATATGTGAAGATTCAGAGGCAAAGGAAAAGGCAAAGGCAGGTTCAGGACACAGGAAACATGGGAAAATGAATGATTCATCAAGAAAAGATGTTATGGTAAGTGATGATCAGAATGAGAATGATGATGATGATGAGCCAGAATGGCCTGATCTGGATGATGATGAGGATCAAATTGGGCTTCAAGAAAAGGGTCTGTATAACACAACAGGTTCAGATTATGATGCAGTTATCTCTGATGAACCTGAGTTGGAACTGATGCTTTCAGACTGAACAGAATGAGCAGGATGAACCTGACAATTTCATTCTTGAAACTCCTTGCCTTCTCCTGTGGCTCTGTGAGGGATTCATAGTTTTTTTGACGATAATGCAAGATGTCATCCTGTCTATTAAACCACTGAAATTCTCAACGGTTGTTTTTTGCTTGAGTTTTAGATATCCAGGAGCATTAAACTTGTAATGAAGCATCTGATGGACGGCAGATCAAAGATGGAACTTCTTCCTACAAGTTTCCAGCTTCCAAAAAGTATAAACATGAATTATGGGACCGTGGATGTTGGCTGCCGAGCATTTGTTTTTCCAAAGGTTTACCAGAACAGACCACGATTTCAACTGATTTTTCTGTTGCTAAGAAGAGATTGATCTGGAGCCTCAATCCAATTACCAAGACGAGATAAAAAAACAAAAGGTTTGAAATGCAGCTATGCTTCAAGTGATTTTGTTTCTCTTTTTACCTTCCTTTGGTTTTTTCTGAGATCATTCATTAGTGCTTCAGGGCTACTATTTGGGTTGCACGAAGCTCCATATAAATTTAATCTTAGTTCTGTAGTGTCAATCAATTCTAAGCTAAACTGATATGATATGAGCGAGATAGGCGGCAGCTGTGACCATACGCAGAAGTTGCTTCTGTCAATTTTCTGTGCTTGTGCGGGATGCCCATCAAGCGTTAACTGTTTTACCATGGGTTGGGTAACTAGGTTTTTTTCCTGAATTAGTTAGTATTTAAGTAATGCATTTTATAAGTAATTTATTATTATACAAATTATGCATTTTCTTATTAGATAACAAAATATAAATATTTTTGTTGTAAGATTAACGTTTGGGTCAAGTATGGCCCGTCAAAGTAGATTTAGTTTTTGTTGAATTATAGTTAGAGCCGATGCAAATGGCTTCATGGGCTCTTAATGACCACGTAGTTGATGAATGAGTTTAAGCGAGGCCCAAGATGGCACATTAGGACAAGTCAATTCTAATACATTTACCAAGAAAGTCTTTGGGCTCAACGTGGGCCCACTAAGTGTCATATGTAGTCCCAGCTATGGGCCCAACGATGACAAATTAAGTACCAAATTTGTCGAATTTTGACCTGCAAAGGCCCAACATTTGGCACGGAGATAACCAGTTTCGCCTAACTTTGACCCACTGGGGCCCAATATTACGCCCAAACCCATTAAGAAAAAAAAATCCACCAATCTTTGTCCCAGTAAGGCCCAAGATTAGTACCACCGATGACCCATTAAGAAACAAAACTTGGCTCATCTTGGACCCACCGAGGCCCAACAATGACCTATGAAGAAAAAAACTTGTCCCAACTTTGACCCACTAGGCCCAATATTACACTAATAAAGACCCATTAGGCTCAAAATTGGGTCCAAAGAGACCCATCAAAAAACAAATTTGGGTTCTACTTTGACCCACTGATGACCGATATTAGGCCCAACGATGACCCATTAAGAAACTAAATTCCGCCCACCTTTGACCCACTACGGCCCAAGATTAGACCCAATGATGACCTATTAAGGCCCAACAGACCCATTAAGGAACAAATTTAAGCCCAATATAAACCCACTAAGGCCTATAAAAGGCCCAAAGATAAACCTTTAAAGAAAATTTGGCCCAACTTTGACCACTATAGCCCAAGATAGGGCTACATTGATCCATTTAGGCCCAATTTTGGACCCGTTATGACACATTAATAGCCCAAATTTGGCCCAACTTTACCCATTAAGGTCCAATAATAGGCCAACGCTAAACCCATTCGGCTCAAATATAGGCCAATAGCGGGCCCAATAAGAAAAAATTTACTCCTAATATTGAGACGATTTTTTACAAAGGCCAAGAATTTGGGCCCATCGTATGCATTAAGGCTCAAAAAGTTAGCAACAAGAAAGGACCCGATGTTAAGGATCAAAGTGAGGCCTACCTTGACCCACTTAAGCTCAAAGTTGGCCCAACATTGACCCACTATAACCTATAGCCCAATATTGAAACAAGCTTTGACCCCATTAGGCCCAATCCAATATACTAAGCAAATCAAATGATAAATTAAATAAAATAGCAACATTTTTCAGAAAAGTTATCAAGGACCATTTGAACTTTAAACCGTAGCCCCTGCATTTTTGGAATTTACCTCAGTGCGGTCGTCCAGACGTGGGATGCTCTGACCATTCAAAGAATGAATAAATCGAACAGCAGTAATTCAAAATGTTCCAATACACAAGTTTCAACCAATATGATTGAAATTAATAGATCTAAACCACCTAAAATATATATATATATATATATATAATATATATTATATATTATATATATATATATATATATATATTATTATATAATATAGTACTTAAAGTCGATGGAAAATTGATTACCNGTGGCATGCCAGGTTGGTCATCAACTTGAGGTGGTGATGACCCAAAATCAAGGCTCGGGTAGACACCAGGCGGCCTCTCCCGAGGTTGGATCGATAGCAACTGGCTTGAGTCGCCCACAA
The DNA here is from genome assembly GCF_000208745.1 of Theobroma cacao. Lineage (NCBI taxonomy): Eukaryota > Viridiplantae > Streptophyta > Magnoliopsida > Malvales > Malvaceae > Theobroma > Theobroma cacao. The sequence continues at coordinate 2,588,462 of NC_030857.1, read as the reverse complement.
CGTCTGCCCATCCATAATGAGGTTCAGCTCTTCAACCAAAGTGAAAACTCGTTAATTTTTTGTGGCAAATTACTAATCTTACACATGTTTGTCTTAAATGAGCATGCTCTTACTCATAGTACGTCTCCTCATCAACAACTATATCCCAGCTTTCACCAGTTGTGCTCTTCCCATATTTGTGAACTTTACTGTTTAGGAGACAAGAGGAATTAGTCTCTCTCCGATAAGAGAGAAAAGACGACAAATAACAAGCCCAAGTCCACTTATTAATCAAAATGCAATCCAGCATTGAAAATGTGCAAGTAAGAACATGGAAATTCTAGCTAACATGAAAATGTACCATACCCGTTTCCAAAATGCTCCTCTCCCCATGTTCTTGACCAACCTATAAAAATCAAGAAAATCTTAGTTAGATAAATATGATATAAATTCGATGAATAACATTCAATGATTTAACTCTACCGTGAAATTTTAGGCAAAAAAAATCCCTTAGGTCACTTCTATACCTAAAGTCTCAAAAGAAAACAAAAACAAAGTTCATACCACTGTAAGTCCTTTCTTGTGAATAATGATAAAGACAAATGAATCATTAATACATAGAACGATCATTATCGTTGTGATAAGAGTGGTTGGGATAGGTGCAAAGTATTGAGAAATACATAGAATAGTTTTTGCTTAACGAGTCAGACACAGGCATACACCCAGGTACACACCAGTAAGGTTAATCATTATTGTTACTTGTCCAAGGTTTCAACAAAACGAAGAACATGAACATTGATTGCTGCCAAACAGGGAATTAATCAGACGGAATGAATTTTATGCATCACATGCTGATGGAATGAAAAGACTATACATACGTTCACCACTTGGAGATACATGCCATGTCTCCCCTTGACGTGAACCAATACCAGAAAAGAACTTCTCTTCCCACTTATCTCCCCATTTAGTTCCCAATTCAGTCTCAGCCCATTTATCTGTCCTGCAAATCATCAAAATATAAACTTCAATATAACACTGTAGGAGGGTGCTTGAGGTGGGAAGACCTGACCAAATAGGAAGATAAAAAATAAAGAGAAGAAAACCTTATAATCTCAAATATCAATTGAAGCATTCCTTATGAAGAAGATCAAAAGAAATGCTGCTAAAATTCCCAACACTATAACATATCTCTATCTTTCCAGATAAAACAAGTCATGATATGGTTTCTGTCATATTACCATCTGAAGATACTAATTGCAGCAAAAAAGATCATGAATTCGAACTATTAATGATAAAAAATCCAGTAGTCCACTAGTACACTGAGTGGTTATGCACAAAGGCTAATTGAAATTTACCATTTAAGAACAGATCCTCTTCCATCATAATGCTCTCCCCACTTCTCCCACCATGACTGTTCATTCAGCCTACCATACTTATGCGCCCCTTTTTCTGTCCAGCCTTTAGCATCATACTTCTCCCACCTACCAAAATAAGTTTATCATCAATATACAGTAGATATTTTGCCGTTGCTGAGCTGCACACTTAATGTGAAAGAAATATAATATCATGCATATCATCCATTGGTATATAACTCACCATTTCTCATACCAACCAGCATTTTCAGTGCCTGACTTTGCTTGCTTTTGAGCACTCCTCTCTATCCTTGCTAAATTACTGCAGTTTTAAAAATGTAGCAATGGTTTCATTGACGAAAAATTGCATGCATGGTAAACTGGAGATATCCTATTTGCCTCTATATGATAATTCGTGGATTCAAAGTTAAGTGTTCCCTGATAAAGCTAAACGATGTGGAAATATTGACCTCCATTCATCTTGATGAAGCACTTCTTGCCATGTTTCCCACCATGAATCTCCTTCAGCATTTCTTCCTGATTTCTCAACACCTATGAGATATAAACTCTACTAAAAGTTAGGCAAATTACTATAGCCATAGTCTGTAGAACAATTTTTTTACAGGGTGAACAATTTTCTTACAAGGGTATGATAACAAGACAAATGACCAAATTCATGCATGGATGATTTTAAAGTCATTTAAAAAAGAATAAACCATTTAAAATTTACCAGAATTAGATCATAGAATAAAGAAATGAAAAGGAAAGTAAAAGTACCTAGCTCTTTGTATCCACTCCAGTCACTTTTCTCCCACCACTGTCAAGGAGATCAATAAATCCAATTAAATGCATCCACCTGGGATGATACTTAATGGGGTTATAAAAACAATGTTAAGTAACAGAATTAGAAAAATGATTACAGTTTGCTAGTAGTTTTGACTTGCCATTCTCAAAATCTTTAAGCAGATAAACTTTTCTTTCTTAATATAAATACATTTGCAGTCAATAAGCCCTTTTGGGTGCTTAAATCTCTCAAACTACACTCTTCTGAATGGCTGAATCTTAACTGCCATGGTGGCAAACATAGTACCTAATGGCTTTAATCTACAGTGGCAAGCAATCAAGTCCATGTTTGTCAATATTTGAAAGAACATAGGAATTGCTTCTGAATTGCCACTCCAAGATCAAGAAAAGTCATAGATATAAAGATCATATAGCAGAGTGATTTTATACCGTTTCCTTCCATTCTGAGGAACCGTCATGGGATTGACCACCCATCCTTGTCCATCTACACCGGTATCCATTTTCACCAAGGTCCTCCCCACTTTCTCGATACCATGTACTGCCATCTTCATTTGTGCCAGACTCATTAACATTCTCACTTAACAAGCTAATGCCCCAATCCTTCTCATTTGCAATACCAGTGTCTAGATTGCAAAAACAAGTGAACAACCATATCTTTATTAGGCATGGTAATCTAAATGCTACTACAAATCGTAAAGCTATATTCAAGCACAGCAAGAATTTCATAACAAAATTCCACAGTTTAATGAGCATTGCGAGATACCTCTTTTTGGTGGAGTATCGCGAGACTGAGGACCAGAATTTCTCGGAGTGCACCGAGGGTAGAACTTTTCTTGTTTGGAAGCAAATCTCGACCTGTAACAATCATAGCATGAAATTAATATTACATTGCAAGCTTTAGTAGTTGAACACAACATTTAAGTTCTTGCATCAAATTACAACAAAAAAAGCTACTAGCTATAGGCTTTGAGATGTGAAAATTCAAAATAAAAAGGAACAACCAAATCAAATTCAGAGCCTGAAATCAAAAAATTTGAACATCCTATTCTCAAATCAAATAACTAAATTAGCAAGCTACTTAAACTGTTTTTGTTAAAAAAAATACATAAATATAAAAATAAATTCAGAATTCCATTATTCAATTTTAAGGAACAATATGAGTATAAATATACGCCAATATAAAGAAATATACGATACGCATACACATTCATAGACAGACTGATAGAAATAGAAGTGAAGGCTGCAAGTGAGACGTACTGAGCCGAAGGAAAAGGCATTGTAGGAGAGGCATGAACTCGAACCCTGTGAGGGCTTTTCTTGTGGTCGAACCGCCACTCCTCCGCTTTCTCCTTGCTCTTCCCCGAACCCGTGGCTCCACGGATCGGGACCACCGGGTCCGAACAACAGCAACTGATTCGACTCAAAACAGCGAGTCGATCACGTTGAAAGCCCATTCTCTTCCTTCTACTTGGTGCCAGTCCACGGGAGACATGGAGCTTGCTGAGTTTGAACTCAACCTGAGCCGCGAATCCTCTGGAACTCACCGCCATAGATTAAGAAAATGCCATGGACGAGCCAAACAAAAAAGAAAAATAAAAAAACCCTAGCAGATGAAGAAAAGGAAGGAGGAAATTTTTGAAAAAGAAGAGAATGAGGAGCGTTTGGAGGAAGTAACAGAGTTTTAAGTAAAAGTAGAGAAGGGAAACTATTAGGAAAAATAAATCTAGAGAGAGGGGGCGCCAATGGGAATGAAGGAGAGGATTTCGGGAGAATCTTTGTGACGGGGGACGGGGTACATTTGACGGGGAGGGGAATTTTAAGAAGGAAGGAGAAGAGGTTTTGAGAAATCTTAGACGAGAGAAAGATGCGAGTGGGTTGGAGTCGTAGAGTGTGGAGAGAGAGAGAGAGAGAGGTGAGATCAGATCGGTGGCGCTCTTCAGCCGTGAGCTGCGCACAATGCGAATCCCGGGATTTAATAATACACGTGAGCAACTCGGTCCCACTTGGCCGTTTTTTTTTCTTTGTATCCCCTTATGCCTCTATGGATTCGCCACGTGTGTTCACATCAACCTTCTTTTTTCTTTTTTTTCTTGATTTTGTGAGCTTCTGAAGGGACAATTTTAATTTTTTTTTCTAGGAAAAGAAAACTCTAAAAACAGGCGTCAAACAAAATCTCAAAGTAATATTGGCCAACGGAATTAATCATTTCATCAAATGCAAATGATTTGCTCAATAATCGGTTGCAATTAGTTGTCCACGAAAAAATTATTTACCTTCTTTAATTTCATAATTCATAGTAATTGCTTTTATATGGGTATGAAATAAGTCTAGAATTCGAAATTAATTTAATTCAAACCTGATATTTTCCGAGATTGTTTTTATAAAAAATGGGCATGGTGCAAAATCCATACTTGAAATGCCTACTTGGTAGGTTGTATTGGTTTTGAAATTAACAGTCTGTTTTGAATGAATTTCATCCAAACACAAGTTTGTGGAATTTTCCGCAAATGAATCTCTGCCGCGGATAACGTGGCAGTTGGCATACACAGAAACCATAGGATTCTGATTGAAAAAGCGAAATCTCTACTCGCTTTCAAGTCTCCAACTCCGGTCTCCCACCTTATCCAAGCAGAAGACGGAGAAAATTGAAACTGCAACCAGGGCACGCACCATTTTTCCCCTATCCACTTGCTTTCGCCACGTGTCAGCTCCTCACCCATTGACGACGTGGCAAGGCACCTTTTGACCATGAGATTGCAATTGCGGATAAGCTGAAAACGTGGTAGCTTGCGTGTCATCTACACGTGGCAGGACATTCATGGCGGCGAAAAGTGCCACGTGTTAAAGAAAATTGAGACACCTGGAAGGCTGGCATCCCTGCCTCTGGACGAGGAAACCAGATCAAATTACCATCTCACTCGTGTTCCATTGCATTTGGATAAGCTCCATGTCGCTTCAAGAATTTTAGATGCTCGTACCGAAACAAAATCTAATTTCTGGATTTGTGTCGAGCGATTGCTTTCAATGACAATTACTCGTTTTTTCCAATGTTTTCACCTCGCGTTTTAGGCTTTGCGTGGAGCACAAACCTTGCATTTTACTCGTGGTCGGGTTGTCTACCTTGTTTTTCTTCACTATTCAGTATATCACGACCACAAGTTCAAACATTTCAGACCTCTCTATCACCTTGCGTAACGAAATTAAAAATATGCTCATTTATCCAGATGATGTAATAAGGTGATGGCACCCACATAAGCAATTTCAAGCCCCGTATGGATCAGTCTTCTGCAATAATTCATCGTGAGTGACGCTAGGTGCTCGTTCAGGGTTCAAATTTTGATTTGGCTTTTATCAAGTTAAACTGTCCTATAGATATTTCTAAGGAATAGATGTAATAATAAACACAAGAGAACAACAAAACCTTGGTTCAACTTTCATGGTATAGATCAATAATACACAGGCTGCAAGCGTCATGAAACCAATCATCAGCTCGCCAGCCCTCCAAACACTACATTGACGTGCTGCCCCTCTTACGTCAAGCCGTATCATTGTACTCAAGCTGTAAGTTGCCTAAATATTTTGGGCCTCATTCATCTCTTTGAGCACTGCTGTTTAGAATCGGAAACTTTGCTGAACAAAACTTTTAGAAGAACAAGGACAATGGATAACCTTCATTTTCTTGAAAGGAAAGGCTTAATTGATTCTACGACCACCTGCATTAAAGAAAAAGCATAAATGAAATTGACTGTACAACCACCTGCATGGCATGAAAGGAACAAATTGGCGTGATCATGCAGAAAAGTTAATGTGGTGATTCAGCAATTACTATCCATCAACTAAATTCTCATTCACAGGAATACAAAATATCACCACAAGTAAAACTGAGCACTACGTTTTCTGGATACACATGAAACATGCTGACTGAACTTTTCATTTTCCGATTTTATAGAATCAAATTTGAGTCCCTTCTCTATTTCTAGCATTAAAATTTGTAGAGTTCTTACCCTGCCATCATACGATAGTGAAGCAAATATCCAAGGCTCACGAGAACTCCAAGCAAGGCCTGGGAATATGGTTAAAACCTTGTTAGATTAATATTCATATCATAGTAAAAAACAGAAGTAGCACTGATTACCATATACACTGTCTTCATAATCACTATAGGAATTAAGTAACGGGTCAGCCTGTTGAGTGGGTGATTCAGCTATGCTGTTAAAACAAACATAAAGGAAAAAGTATCAGAGTAGACCAAAGAATAAAGAAGGAAGTTGTAAGAAAACTTCAGATGTGGGAGAATAAAACAACCTTCCAGAGGTTGATTCATCACTGGCAGATGTAGGAGCCAGCCACAAGTTAACAGTTGAGTCTGTGCCAGCACTCTGCCGAAGGGAAACTCTTGTCAAGAAAATTGCAAAATATAACTGAAAGAAACAATTTGCAGTTTAAATTATACAATAATAGTGACCATCATGCAGAGAGATGATAGCACATAAACGAAAGTACATTGTTAGGAATAGTTGATTCAGATGAATATTTGTAACCAGTTTAGTCCAACCAAGACCCTAATTGCTATAAGGTGAATGCTCAATCCAATTAGTTTCAAACAGAGAGAGAGAGAGAGACCAGAATTAGCCCATCATACTCAGGGTTACATGTGACAGCCCATGTCCTGCCAACATTATTAAACAGATCATGATCAGTGAACTAAAAGTACCTGAATTTAAATACTCCCATTTCATTTTAAAGGGACAGAAACAGTTCAAGCCTCAAACTCAAATGTGGGAAATAAACAACAAAAGAATTAAGTAAAAAAATAAAAATAGTAGAGTTCTCAAACAAAAAAATGACTTTAAGCCAAACGAACCACAAGAGGAGACAAGTCAATTACCAGTGCATATGTCCAGGAAGCTCTTTGACAGGAATTTTGGGCTTTCTAAGATCCCAGACATGTATCCCAGATTCATCTTCTGCAGTGACCTGTGACAAAAGTGGCAAAAATATTGCTCAGAAGTAGTAACCAGAAGACATAACATCTCATTTAAATTGGTTCATTCACAAATCAAAATCACAATTTCCATATTATTAATCATCATTTAACTTATTTTAGCAACTATTAGATATAAGCGAATGTCTCTTATGATCGACAATGCGAAGGATTCACTTCATTCTATGGAAATGCCCACACACCTATGAAAAAATTATTATCTGTGAAGAGTGATCCAAAATTGATAAATTCCCTTTTAAAAAATGTATTGAACATCTGAATACTAGATATTGGCAGATAATTAGCTAAAGCTTTGTAAGTTTACATGTGTGCAAGGCAGATTTTTGGCAGGGCAGTTCCCTGCATGGCCACAGCTTTGACCAAATTGACCAAGAAGTACAGTTTAATAGACCAAAATGTCCTGCCAATTTCTCATCCTTACCATGTCAAACTGACACAGTTGTAATTATGTTACTAGTCTATACATAAAATATCTAGGTATAAGAGGTGGAAGATCTTGGACGTAGCTATAGAAAAAAGAAAATCTCATTTGATAGAAAAAGCAATTGAACATGCCAATTCACCCTAAATAAAGCCATTTCTAAAGATCAATGTTGCAACAAAAATAACAAAAATGCTAATATAAAAGAAAATAATGCAATGGCCACTAAAATTTTAAGGTGGTGTTAAACTAGAAAAATATGCAAGCTATATCCTTACAAGCATATGCTTTTTCTTGACATCATAGTTAGCCTTGCGGATATGGGCATGCTCAATTGAATTTGCCTTCCTGTGATTTTATGAAATTGTTGTCAGCCACAGCATAACTCTAAGCGAAGTCAATAAAGCATATCAAGGTTAAACATTCTAAAAAAAAATTTCTGCACAAGAAACTCAATCGTAAAGGTATTACATCCCTCCTCCCTTGCCGTCCTTTTTCGGTTAGTGGAGGCAGGCAATGACATAGCAACTCTTTGAATTGGGTTCCATGCCTCTTAGAACAAGGAATACAAATCAGGAGGGAAATGGAACACCAAATTACATGACCACCACTAGCTTAGATATGCAGAGACAACATACTTCATTGTACGCAGATCCCAAAACTGGACTGATGATTCACAAGTTGCTGCAACAGCATTTACATCATGTGGATCCCATGCTCCACTGGATAAGTAATGAAGCATACCAGCTGACTCCTTCGATTGCACCTAGATTTCCACAACAAGATCTGAATAAGCATCAGAAAGAGAATTCAAAAATTTTACTATATTATAGGTATTTAGAAATTTTTGGTTTATAGTAACCACCATTGATATGTAGTGAATGACTGGGTACAACTACATGGCATCTAAGACAAATGCAAAGTTACCAGCTGCTAAAAAAATCAATATCAGAAACTATGAAGCTATATTCAATATATTGGGAAGGAAAAATAGGGAGAGAGTGAGTAACTAATGCTTCAAATTGCAAATTTGCTTTTGAAGAAGGTATTTTAGTAATGCTGTATTACCTTCATAAATGTAAAACATACAGGTTGGCCATTCACACAACTAGAATAACCATCAATGTTAAGAAGAACAGAATTCATCCAGAAACTAACCTGGGCAACCTTTTTTAAACAATCCAAACTCCATAATAGAAGATTTTCATCATCAATGCTGATCAACTTATCATGCCTTCCAGATGGCCACCAGAGAACACTGTTGTTTATATACATACACAGTAAGCAAGCCAAAATAAATTTTTTTTCAAAAATGCCTTGTAGGAAATGCAGAGATCATTCAGTTTGAACAACTTAAGAGGAAGTTCTAAAACAGAAACTCACCAATTAATCTTACCAACATGTGCATCAAGCGAGGCAATTTGTTCCAACTGGGGTGAATTCAGCTGCCCATATAACTCAGGGATCTGCCATATTGCAGCCCCATAAGATTCCCCTTCAATGACATAGAATACTATTAAACCACTCTCCATCCTTAAGCCAATAAACTTTTTACAGGAAATGCTCTTACTAAAGACTAATTATCACGACAGCTAATGCAAGCAATAGTACTAAAACTAATACATACAGAAAAGAATTATAAGGGTTCCTCAAAATGACCTAACTTGAAATTAGAAGGCCTGGAAACCACGACTATGTATAGAATGATTATGCCGGTTATTTTCAATAAGGATCTAATTTCCTTTTATCTTTTTGAGCGGTAAAGTCACCAAAACTAATGAACAACGGGGGGAGCAGACAACGAAGGTCGACTAAGCCAGTCGAATGTTACCAAGATCAAGTTCACTAGCATCCCCATTGAACCTAAAAACAAACCACAAAACCAGAATCTGCAAGAAATGCACGTAAATCAAGATTAATAAGCTACCAGTAGAGAAAACGGTAGAGAAAATCCGTTGATCGAAGGGACAGGAAGCTAGGTCCCAGATCTCGTTAGGATGCGAAAACAAGCCCTCGCAAATGAGCTCGGTTCCACCTGAAGATAGCCGAATCAGATGCACCTGGCAGTTTTCAGTTGAATTCGGTAAGATGATAAAAATTTAAGCATTGTGATTGTGAAATTAAACGAGATTAATTAACGAACAAAAACCTCGTTTTCTTCCCGGAGACTGAGGGTTCCAGTAATGAAGCTGGTGTGATCCGTGTCCGCTTTAACATCCGATATGCATCTTGCCTGCGAGCATAAAAGAGGTAAGCCTTAAACACTTCGATTCTGAGAGGTGTAAAAGTTAGTGGGATTGAAATTTTGAGCGTCGACCTGATATTTGAGGCCGTAGCCGATGCCAGAAGATCCTCCTTGCATCGCTGCACCACCAGGAGCTAACGAAGGCTGCTTCTTTGTCACCGGTACTTTCAACGCCTCGATTTTCCGGACGTTTCTAGGTAAAATGCGTGCGCGTCGTTTTACCGGGTAATCGGCTACGCCATTAGCAATGGGCTATTCATTGGACGCTCAGATTCTAGCCCAGTAGGCTTGACACGGTAAACACAGAGGGTCCATGTTAGTCAGGAACTTTGGGCCCATAGAACCCGGCAGCTTGATCCATCGATCTAAAAATTTTAAAATGAACTAAATCGAAATTTCAAAAAATAATAATCATCCATCAAAATATATTTTTAAAATTGAAATAATTGAAAATGAACTAGGCCAGTGGACTCAATCGAATATATTTTTCATCACTTCTCTCCATAACATTTTCAATAATATTTTGAAAAAATTAAAAATTAAATTACTCATCTTCCTATTCTAATCAAGAAAAATTCAACTCACAAAATTATTATTATTAAAAATATTAAAATATATATGATTAATGATCAATTGATTCAGTCAGTTCAATTGTAGTTTTTTTATATCAGAAAATAATTGAATAAATCAAACAAATCGATACTCATAATCAATTTAAGATTGAAATCAACATAATCAAATGAATTAATTAATTCAATTAATTATTTTGATCTCAACTTAACACTGCTCAACCATACCCATTATTTTGCTCATTTTCGTTCGTGATAATTTTTCATGCATATTACTTGTGATAATTTAACGCAGGATCATGGTTGTTAGCGGATTTGACATGCTATTCTCTTTTGCTTTTCAGTTTTTTCCCAAAGGGGTGATGATCAAACACGGTCTCTATTATAAGGACCATCATGAAGGGCACTAGTTTTTCTTATTGATGAATATTCATCATTATCTGCGTTGGAAGCTTGTAATGATGAACTCACCCAATGACAAATTGGGCCAATTGGGGACATTAAGCAACATTTGCAAACAACTTTGGATTTAATAACATGTACGTGCTATTTAAGCAAATATTTCGAAGTTATCTTAATTTGATTGTCTCTATAATGAAGAAAGTAACGAAGAGAAAAATGATATAATCTTACCATAGTGATATGTTTACTCATATTTAAAAAAAAAAAAACATCTAATTTAAAATAACTTAATTCAAATTTCAAATGAACTAATCGAATTTCATTGAATGAAAATTTAGAATTATTAATCTTCTTTTAATTAAAAACTTTTAACATATTTACACTTTAATTTTCCTTTTTTAAACTCAATTTAAATATGTATATATTAAATTAAACATCACTCGTGAATAATGAATTCTAATTACTAATTAAATTTGTAAGAAGAAATAGATAGACAAACAGCATACAAATAATTATCCTTGGGATCTATTATGATACTAATATGATAATTTATTATTTTATTTTTTAAACTTTTTAATATTATATTCATATGTTTAATCCAATAATATATATATATATATATTTAAAAAGCATATTTTTTGTCACGTGAAAACGAAAGGAAGTTTCCATTTTTTTCAAATCCATGCTTTAGGCTTCATATTTGTATAAACTTCATAATTTTGTATAACATAATTAGTTATATTAAAAATATATAAAAATTAAAATAACTGATAAAATAATTTTTATATTAAGTATCTATTAAATATTTTTTTTTCATTTTTTATCTCTTATTAATTCTCAACTATTTATCCAACTTTTTGTAAAGACTAAAACAATTAATAAAATGATATATTTTTTTACTTTCTCAATTATGTACTTAATAAATTTTTTTAATTTATAATTCATATAATGTTAATAATTCTCAATTACTTTTTTATTTTCAATAAATCTAATACATTTTTAACCGATTAACAGTTTTTTTTAATTTTGATAAAAAAATTTATTTAAATATTTAAATATTTTAAACTTTTAAAAGTATTGAACTGTCCTGATCAAATCATTATTAATTTTTACTGCTTCCTGTCTAGTGGCCACTGCCAAATTGTCTAAAATGAAGAAAAGAAAACTGGAAGCCAAGGAATAGAAAGACGCGGCTCAGGAGTAGGAGGAAGTGGCCAGGGAGGGAGGCAAAGTTTCTATACACCGAAGTGGCGATTGCAGATATATTACGAGATTGGAAAAGTCGTACGTTACGCCAATTTTCAAAACCGTCAAAATCCAACGATGACTTCGTGATCATGAGACGTCTATTGTACTGCAAGTTGCACAAAAAAGGAGCTTACCAAGACTCGCCTAACCTAAGTAATAATCCACCCTTTTTAAATATTCATCCTTTTTTTATTAATGAAAGAATTCTTTGGCTTTCAAAAAATATATACATCTTTTTTTTATATTCTATAAAAATGTTGACTTTCATTTATTTTATATCAAAATTTTTAAAATTTTATACTATAAATATGTAACATATTTAATATTAAAAAGTAAAAAACCAAAAAAAAAATTAAGCATTTAAAAAGTAAAAAATACTTTCTGCGAAATATTGTTGCTAAATGTCAAATGACTGGTTTCCAATAACAAGTGGCTAAAAAACAGTAGGCGCATCTTTTGATATGACACTCTTTTATCGTTTGCCAAAACAAAGTAGGGACGTGACATATGTCATTGTTTCACTTCGCATAATTTTTTATTTTCCTGAAGGGCATAAATTCCATTTTGAAATTTTACTTAATTTCCTCAATGAACTAAAAAGACACAGTTTGTTTATTTTTCGTTTAAATATGTTAAAGATTATTATATAATAAATATGATAATTTGCACAATTTATTTTTTGTGACAAAATTTAAGTAAGACAATATTAAAAATAGTACCCGCCTAGTAGTATATATTAATTAGTAGTACACGATGACGTCACTTTCCATTTTAACACATAGTAGTGCTAAGTATGTATATTTTATTGCCCTCTTCACGTTTATCTCTCTTGGTGTGCTTAATGATGTCCGAAAAAGGTGACGTTAGTTAAAAGAGGGCAATGTTAGGTATTTTAATACAAGTACTATATTTGTATTAAACCTAACATTTTTGGACATCACCATTAATATAACATAGGGTTAAATTAAATGGATCTGAATTTTATATGATGATGTATTGTCCGTTTATAATATCGAAACACTTATGTCACATATGACTTTCCTAATAGTATATGATACATTTAATTAATTGTTGAATAAATTAACTTTCATTATACAATATATTTAATATGTTTAAATTTATATATTGAGTTATTAGATATTTAAATATTTAAATTTGTCTAGAGTTTAAATAATTGATATAAGTCTACACTAATATTAGATATGGTAATGTTGGATATCATTATTAACATGACACGAAATTAAATAAATTTGAGTTTTATAAAATTATAACGTCTCATAATCGTATCAACCCATCTAAAATACAAAAAAAAAATTATATCTTATGCGATTAATCTATGTAATTCATATATAATATATTTAATTAATATCATATTAACAAGAAAATTTTCAAAATTCAAATCTTATGCCCCTGTTTCTCATCTCACTTCGTACTTAAATTCTTACAAATTGTCACTTGTTTATTTTTTATTATTAATTAATGCATATTTGATTTTAATTTTTTTTCTCACAAAAGGATTATGGGTTTAAATTTTTTTTTCTATTTCTCTCTCGTCTCGCGAGAGGAAATACGAGAGAGAAAGAAAGGACAAAATTTTAAACCGGTAATCCTTTTGATTCAAACTTTCATAACTTAAACTTATAGAAGGAGTTATTAATATTTAAAATACTTAAATATTTTACAACGCTTTTTATCAAATCTTACTTTTTTTTTTATTTGTTCTAACGGCAACAACAGTATCAAAATAAATACCTGAATATATACGCAACAATTCTATAACCAAAGTAACCGAAGAGGTAGCCTGCTCAGCAACGGAAATATGATCAAATGAATGGTCTTGTGCGGTTGTGCCTTCGTGTTAAAACATGTAAATGACCTGAAATTCTAAAATTACCCTTCAAATCGTATAATTGCAACCACATACACCAACTCACGCTAAAAGTTCGTCTTATCTTCCCCCCAAATCCATCCTATAAGAAAACAGAAGGAAAAAAATCTTAAGAACAAGAAACCCTCATAGCTCTTAAAGCTCCCATCATCTCTCTTTATCTATCTGTTCACTTTTTTGGTTGCACTCGACTTCTCTTTATGGGGAAGCCAAAAAACCTCGATATTCAGAGTTGATAACAGAGCGGAGAAAATTAAGAGAATTAAGGAGATCATGATGATAAAGAAGCCACAAAAGATCAACATGTTAATAATGAAATCGGTTTCTGATCTTGATTGGCGTCTTCTCTTCTTAGTAATCACTCCTCTTTCGCTTCTTCTTTTCCTTTCCTTCTCATCTGCACCCATCAACTCTGTTTTCCCGCTCCGATCTTTCATCTTCGACAGAACCAACTCCTCGGGTTTTATCAGTTTATGGTCCCGGGGGCCCCCCAATCGACTAAACTTTGGGTCGACTCCGTCCAAGGCCGAGTTGGATAAGTCGAGGATCGCGGTGTGCTTAGTTGGCGGGGCTAGGAGGTTCGAGCTCACGGGACCGTCGATCGTGGAGAAGGTTCTTAAAGAGTATCCCAATTCAGACCTTTTTCTGCACAGTCCCATGGACAAGAATGCCTTCAAGTTATCACTTTTAAAAACTGCGCCGAGGGTCGCCTCGGTTAGATTATTTGAGCAGAAATTCGTGCCGCAGACGGAGGAGCAGTTTAGAGTCCTCACGGCGGCCAACTCTCCTAATGGTATCCAGGTAAAAACTGTGAACTTCCCTACTCTTTGGTTACGTAAAATTTTGCTATAATTGGGTTTCGTAAATATTTCTTCCACTTTCATATCCTACCTTGTTTTGTTAAGTTGGAACCAATTTTTTGCGTTGATTGGTGGATTTCGGAGCCGGAGTTGGAACCGTCCACAATTTGGTAGCCAACTCATTTTGAAAGTTTCTACTTTTTCAATTCGATTTTCTTGATCTTTTTATTGTTAATTGAGCTTGCGTTGTTTTTAATCCTTTTCCTAAAGCTGGGATAATACATTTTAGCTTATTTGATGCGCCCTTTCCATCTAGCTAAACTTTTCCAGAAATAATTTCATGGTCAATTTCAACGTCCAAATCCATGTTTCCTTAGTCTAGTATTTGCAATAGTTAGCTTTGAAATTTCCCTGGGTGGCCAAATCTACAGAGACGGCTAAGGACTTTCTGATTTATCCCAACTGGGAAAGGTCCACGTGCAAAAGGCCGCCCTCTCTTTGTCAAAAATTTCCTGCTTCTAGTATGGTGCCATTGTACGGCACAACCTTTTTTTCATTTGAAAATGATCAGAGCGAATCTTTAACGAAGGTCCCGCTCCGCCAACATGAATTGGAGCACCTGTCCTGGTTTCTATCACGACTTTTCCAGTGTAATATTTCAGGGATAATCTGAAAGTAAAATTCACGTTTTTCGTACAGGGTCTTCTACAGTATTTTAATCTGGTGGAGGGATGCATCACGATGATCGAAACATATCAAAAGCAGCACAACTTTACCTACGACTGGATTGTCCGAACCAGAGTGGACGGTTACTGGAATGCCCCGTTGTCTCCCCAAAACTTCGTGGCGGGCCAATACACGGTCCCTTCAGGATCAGTCTATGGCGGCCTCAACGACCGCCTCGGCATCGGCGACTTGCGTACGTCTAAAATTGCCCTTTCCCGCCTTTCTCTCATCCCCAAAATTGACTCGGCTGGTTACAGGCAGCTCAACTCGGAATCAGCGTTCAAAGCCCAGCTCACCACCCTAAACATATCCTACGTAGAACACAGACTGCCGTTCTGCGTCATGACGGACCGGACGTACGAGTTCCCGCCTGCCCATTTGGGAGTGCCGGTGGCGGCGCTGTCGAGTCCGGGTCCACTAAGCGGGGCCAAATGCAGGCCGTGCACTCCGGCGTGTCGAGACCTTTGCGTGGCGAATATAATGTCGTCGCTTGACAAGGGATGGAGCTGGACCAACTGGGGTAACGGGACTCTCGAGCTTTGCGATGCTCATGGCGGCTGGGAGAAAGGATGGGAGAAGATTTTCGATAGAGTTGCTGGTAAAAACTTCGCTGCCGAGAGGAGGCGAGTTAACGTTCTGAAATTTGAGGAATGTGTTCGTGATTTTCGAGAAATGATGAGGAAGGCCGCCAAGTGGGAGGCGCCTGCGGTGGAAGATATCTGTAGACTCGGCTTGGGGATGACACGGAGATGATTTTTACTTTAGAGCAAAAGCTTAGTTTAGGCTCTTTTTTTTTGGGATTGTATTTTTTTTTCCTACTGTACACACACATGGTTTACAGGTCCTAATATAGTATCAGCATTGGTGTAAACGGGGAAGTAGCTTTAGATTAATTCTTTATCTAAGTATATCAATTAATTCGAGTAGTTTCGATTTTAAAAATATTGGAGTTGATGGAATCAACTCATTATAAGTATATTTTAATACATTTTCATTTACCTTTGTTGAAAATTTTAATGCTTTTAACCATGTGTGTTAGCATCTTAATGTTATTAAGCTTATGATGCTAAGATTTTAAAATTTAATATCTTTTTTATAATTAATGTAAAATAATAAAACTAAAAAAAGTGAATTAGAGTTCAAAATTTTCAATTATCAACCGAATAATACTTATTCCATCAGATTACTTTTTAAATAACATTCAATTATAAAAATATTTAAATAGAATTAACCTTTTACTCATTTCTAAAAATGAGACATATGTTAAACACAACCAATATTCATCTATTAAATAACACTTACTAGTGCACTCAACATTTAATTCATTGAATGTTAAAAAGTATGGTTCGAATTTTTTTTAATTATAAAAAATAACACTTAATAGTAGAAAAAAAAAAAAGAGCGTATTTATTGGAGCAAGGAAATAGAGCTTTCATGTGAAAAGGCATTCCAATGAGATCGAGAACGTTAGTTGAAAACAGAACGGCCGCTAGGAACATTTGCAATTCCAGGTCACCAAACCAAACTACCGAAGGCAATTGGCAATGGATGGTGATGTCTCAGTAACACCATCCGCATGGACCACAGAGCTAATCATGTACTTGTCGGGCAGTGGTTCTGTCTTTTTCGACAAGCACTCTTCAATAAATTTCCAGTTTTTGACCTTTTTCCAGGATATAAACCGGCTTCCCTTCGCTGTCCACTTCTGTTGCAATCGTACTAAGTTTTACTTCCAAACTAATTGTTGTAGTACGATTTGGAATCGGAGCCCTGGTCCAACTCGAACGATTTTCCGCCTCATTCCTGATTGCTTAATTAGTTGGAGGAAAAATAAAAGCCGTATTAATGACATGGGAGAGAGAAGGACACTGACGAAATAAAAAACAATCAATATTATCACTCGCCAATTCACTTTTGCTCTTGTATACTTTACATACAGACACGTGTATAATCAGTAATGGCGGTTACTCTCTTATTGAGTAGGAATTTGAAATTAAAGATAAACATTAATCAGTTTCAACCGCCGTTCGATTTGTTTAGATTTAAAATTTTTGTGGATTATTTGCTTTCATTTATTCAATTATTTTAATTATTTTAATATTAAATTCACAATTTATTTATCGAAAATCAATTATAAATAATATATTTTCATATATAATATAAATTTAAATTATATTATGTAATATAAATATTATTAATATATTTATATATAACCGATTTAATCGATAATAAGTTGACGTCGGTTATTTATTAGCTTTCTCTTCATCGTTTTTTTTATACAATCCAGTTGCTGTGAACGAAAATTATGAATGCTTTTCAAAAAACAAAAATATTTTAACACCATCTCTGCATTGGCAGGTAAACAGGTTTTGGATCCATCATGCCAACCCAGTCCCGAGCCTAGAAAGGGGATGTTAACCAATGTGGTTAAGGCCTGTCCGATTAGGACCTGATGAATCCATCCGCTGGTACTGTTTAAGCCCAACTATCAGATCAGTCCTTGATATTGATCTTCTTGGTGAGTTTCATGACATAACAGCGACGTCCTAAAAAGTAATTAAAGCTAGAAAGCATAAAAGCATTGAGTTCCCTGATTCCTGGTATAGGAAAGAGCAACATATTTCATTGTAGCCACAGCTGCAGACTGGAAAATGAAAACCACAGAAATTAAAGCATAGCGTTTACTCTGCAAGGCAAGAAATCCAAAAAGAAAACAGAAAAACCACACAGGGTAAACAGATAAAGCTGCAGTGACGATTTACTGGATATAAGATTGACCAGTAATATCAATGTCTCGATCGCCGGATGACGGTGGGGGTTTGTTCACGGGCTTGTACCTGGCCTCATCAGGTCCATCAGCACTTTGAGTTTCACTGGCAGGCGGCTTTTCCGGTCTCTTCGTCTGTCCCTGCTCCTCGGTTCCGTACATTCCGCCGCCGTAAGCACCGCGTGTCACCGGCTGCATCGGTGAAATATGAGGAGGCTGATGACTCTGCTCCGCCTTTTTTCCTTTTCCTGGTTCACTCTTCCTTTCCATCGTGAATTAACAATTTGACAAATTTCTACCGTTTGTGGAGACAGATCCACTTCCCTATGCATTTTTATTGCAACTTGCCATCTTCAGCTTTGCGTAACTAACTGCCACGTGTTAAGTAGACAACAAAACATTGGTCAAACGCCACGTGTAAACAAGTACGATAACACCTGTCAACCTCCGGAAGTCGAGCGAAAGCTTCCTTTAATATAAAGGTTATAAATTACGTGGCATTTGAGGAGCTCAACACCTCATCCATTTCATACAAGACTTTTATTATTACAGAGGAAAACTCGTGCGTTGAACACGACCCACTCAGTTTACACCTGTCAGAATGCGGTCCACCTACCGAGTACATCACAATTTCTGTTGAAGCCTCCATGTGGCTAAGTGTAAAAGCTTCGTTAGGGTTTCTTTATATATATAATATAAATTATTAAGTTAAATGTTTAAATTAATATTAAATTAACTTAAGTTTGAGAAGGTAAAAATGAAAAATTTAATATTTGAGATGATGAAATTATAAAATTTTTAAAAATAAAAATAAAAATTTAAAAATTTAAAATAAAATAAAATAATATATATAAATTTTGAAATTTTAAGGGGGCAGGGGCTCTTTCTAGTCTCCCCTCCCTCAACTTCTAGACCAAATATTTGGATACTTTTTCAATTAAGAGTTAAATATTTCAATTATAATAATCAAAGCTCAAACATTTTCGATTCCTTACAATTAAATGTTAAGTTGACAAGTGGATGCAATGTGTATTATATACGATAGAAAATTGAGTTAAAAATATAAATATTATTTTATCATGTTAAAAATTTAATTGTTATACATCATATTAAAAATATAATTGTTACATCTCATGTTGAAAATTTAGTTATTATACGTTATATTAAAAAATATAGTTGTTACACATTATGTTGAAAATTTAGTTATTACATACCATGTTGAAAAATATAATTATTACATGTCATATTGAAAAATGTAGTTTTCATATGTTATATTGAAAATTCAGTTGTTACATACTATGTTAAATTTATACCATATTAAAAAATTTAATTATTACATGTCATGATGAAAAAATTGTTACACGTCATGTCATAATTAAAACCGTTTTGATTTAATAGAAAAAAACTTTATGAGAAAATTACCCTTCCATATCTTACCCTTTAAAGTTAACGTCCACGTCATGCGCGTGTCTTACATACACCGAACATCTCTTACCTTAACCCTTAATTATAAAAAATAAAAAATATTTAATTATTAATTGTAACAATTAATGCAATTCACCCTAAATTGACAAAAATTTAAAAAATTTGACTCCAAATTAAATATTTAGTCTTATTATTATACTTTCCTTTTGATGTTTGGGGCAGAACAGCATTACAAGGCAAGTAATTCTGTTTTGGAGGCCCAAACATCATCCTTTGCATTCGTTTCAGAGGCCCACGTAACGCCTAATCAAATATCTATGTGGGTTTCATTGGTTGCTAGTTTAGGGATGTTTTCTTTTCAAATGGGCTGTCGATTTGGACCGGATCTCTCCTGAATAGATGGCCAGTCTACCCTGTTTTGGCTGCCCCAGCTCGGGAAATTGATGTTACGTCCATTCTTTAAGCCTTTTTATGTAAAGAGCTTTGTGATGCTTTCTAAAACCTCAATTATCATCACTTCCAAGATCCCAAGGTCCCAACTTAAATTCTCTAAAACGTGTACCAATTTATATAAAGTATATTCCCTGCTTAAAGATGTACATTCACTATTGACACTAACCAATTTCAATCACCTTAAAGGCCTATATGTAATTATTTATCATCATATATATCTATATATATATTCATCAAGTGTAAACCTAGCTAATTGATACATACTTTGATTTAGCTTGGTGACGGTTAAGTGATAAATATTTTCCTTGGTGACATGGCCAAATTCTTGTTGTGCATTTGACACTAATGATCTTCATCTTGTTTACCTACCAAAAGAATCAAAAATGAAAAACCTTCCTAGAGTCATTCCCATTCTCATACCCCGCATGTTCGGAGGAAAAATGTCACAGAAAAAAATTTAGTGTGAAACGTGACGAAACTTTTTTTTGGTGAAGATGCCTTCTAATCGTCTCCACCGCTCCACGTGGGCTGAGTGATCAGTCAATGCCAATGAATGAATATGATAATAAATTGATCCCCGCCTTTGGTAAATACAAAACCTTGAACAAATAAATAACTTAAAGCTTCAGTTTTCATAGCATGCTACCAGCTTAAAGGCTTAAGCCTCGCCGTTTTTTTGCGAAAGAATCTCGTGACTTTAATTTTGAAATCTTATCTGAATTATGCTAGTTGGAGGACTTCAAGGACAAGTTGTTCAAAGACTATCTGTCATGTCTGCTTTCCAAACCATGCGTGTTATTGAATTCCACTGTTAGCCAGTTTACTTTGATCTACAAATTGGTTCTGTTCGAGTGACGATGACCAGGATCAAATAAATAAAACTGGGTCAACGAGAAAGCATAGACTAGGGTTTACTTAATTGTTATTAAAGAATTCTCGGTGGTTGAATGTGGGCAGTTATCTTTTTTGGAGCTTATGATTTAAATTTTCTATCAGGAAAAGTCTACGCAGTGAGAATGGTTTAACTTTAATCTCCTTTTCAAACTTCTTCAATAAATTGGCTTCTTAATTACTTCTTCAGATGTTGCTACAGTTTCTCTGGAATGGTGGATTTCATCAATTTCTACCCCAATACACCTAGTCTTTCAGTCTTTGACAGAAGGTAAGCAGACCTCAACATTGCATGAGGCCTGCCACCTATTCATCCTGGAATTGGAGAGTTGACATGGGACGGGAAAAACCAATGTTTATTGCTATACAGATAGAATCCATTCTGTTCTCTGGTTTCAGACTTTCAGCTTTAAAATGAATTAAGTTAAATTTTCCGTTCGGTGTTACTAAATTAAAAGCAGAAAAATATCCACTGGTATATGGTATTATTAACAAGTTGCAAAATCCAAGACCTCTCGTGGCATATATAGAAATACAGGCAGAAGAGCATGTCCGGCATATCTCGTGGAGGGCGGTATGGCGATTTAAAATAGAAAAA